>NC_141899.1:17815036-17865923 GCF_030686135.1 Camelina sativa | reverse complement strand
AAACAGCAATGCCTTGGAACCTCCACTGGCTGATCACGGCGAACACACAGCAATAGAGATGACCGGGACAGACCGACCTGGACTCTTTTCAGAAATATTCGCTGCTTTCGCGGACTTACGTTGCAATGTTTTAGAAGCTCATGCTTGGAGCCACAATGCTCGTTTGGCTTGCATTGCCTACGTTTCTGACGACAACACTCACGCTCCCATCGATGACCCGAGCCGCTTGGCTTCCATTGAGGACCACCTCAGTACTGTGATCCGTGCCACAGCGGATCCTGCCTCAAACTCTACACACGTGGGTCACAAGGAGAACGAGACTGATGGGTTTCTTGCGGGACAAGGCAAAGGGTGTATGAATAGTAACGTAGAGAGACGGTTGCATCAGCTAATGCTATCTGTGAGAGACTTTGACGAACCGTTTTGTGAGCCTTCACCATTGTCGTTATTTTCATCCAAGTTATTGTACGGTGATCAAAAGGAGAGGAAGACAACGATAGTTTCGATTGCTAATTGCGAAGAGAGAGGATACTCTATTGTGACAGTAAAGTCTAAGGATCGAAGAAGGCTCATGTTTGATACAATATGCACTTTAGTTGACATGCAATATGTTATCTTCCACGCTGCTCTACGGTCTGATGGAGCTGATGCTTTTCAGGTAGGCCAAGAATTAATACATAAAGATTCCTTGAAACCATTAGATCATTAGTGTTCAAATGTTTATCTATATGTTTTGAAATTTGTAGGAATACTTCATAAGGCATATAGATGGAAGGGCATTGAACACGGAAGGCGAGAAAGAGCGAGTGATTAAATGCTTAGAGGCTGCAATAGAACGTCGGGTTTGCGAGGTATGTGAACGTTTCTATATGCTTTAACCAGAAAAGATCAATCTACACAATTACTAACTTTGAGATGTCTCAGACAGAAGAAATTTAGAGGAAGATTCACCGAAACTGTTTGGATTCTAGTTAAGAATGGTAAAACAATTTGGGTGTGTTGGTGTGTGTGGCTAATGCAGGGGGTGAAGTTGGAGTTATGCGCAGAGAACAGAGTAGGCTTACTCTCTGACATAACCCGTGTCCTCCGTGAAAACGGCTTGACAGTAGTCCGAGCAGACGTGGAGACGCACGGTCAGAAGTCCCTCAACGCTTTCTACGTCAGAGATATTTCAGGAAACAAAATCGATATGGAGTTTGTGGAATCAGTGAAGAAAGAGATGAGACCGATCCATCTCGAGGTCAAGAATGAAGACACAAGAACAGACACAGTTGGACCAGATGAACAAACAGTCTCAGCCGCACCACAGCCGCAACCGCAACCGCAACCGCAACCGCAACCTCACCGTCTCTCCCTTGGTGACATCCTTCGATCACAGATGGAACGCCTTTCACTCAACTTCGTCCCAACCAAATGATTGATAGTTAGTAATTATGGGTATGGTATAAAAAGATTTAGATCTTTTAATTGACTTAGAAAGTTGCAATAATTCATTAACTAATTATAACATCAAATATATCTTCTTCTCCATTCAATCTAGACTTTAAGGTTTACATACATTTCTGAGATATATGATTACAAAATCTAACAGAATATTACCTATGAGTGGTCATCATATCCTTACGTAAGCCTCAAGTTAAGTCTACGTAACCAAATAGAGTGAAGAGTCAAGTGAAACGCATCAAACCTGTTAGGAGGATCATTAAGCTCGAAATGTCTCCTCACAGACCGCAAGTTTCGCTTAAGCCATTCGTATTTCTCATCAGAGATCGACATGAGAATCTCTTTCAACCTCGGAATCTCTGAAACGTCGACCAGAACAGAGAAAGTCTCCCAACGAAGAACATCAGTGAAGGGCAACACGAAGTTAACAGAGAGAATGACGGGGATACACTCGGAGTAGATGGCTTCAGTGACTCTAGGGCTAGCAACTTCGTAGCCACTGGGACAGAAACAGAACTTTGAACTTCTCATGAAATCGTAGTAGTTTAAGTGTTTAGGAAGGTATTCATATACAGGCATGTCCGGGTCACGCTGTTTCCAGTGTTTTAAGAGAATCGGTCGAACAGGACCGTGGACACCACCTGCGAAGAATCCGAGGTAAGGCCGCGGAGAAGCGGATAAGGTTTTAGATAACCTGAGCTTGGGATCAACTTCACCACCATAGAGTTTGATCTCAGGAAGAGTTACGTCTTTTGCAGGGTTAAACCCTTCTGATGAATTAGCATTACACATAACTCGAATCGATGTGTTGAATAGATCCTTATTAGCATGTGAAGTGAGAGGTCCCTGCATTAGTAAAAAAAGAAAACAGTTCATACCAAATTCTGTATAAACCAAAACAAAAACAGAGATGATGAAATTGTTAATTAGTTATTACCCAATCATGACAAGCAAGCATGAAGTGATCAGCTCCATTAGTACGATTCCAAAAAGGATGATTAGTAGAAACCAATCTGATATAATCAGAAACGAAAGTTCTCAAAGGCTCAGCATTAGAGTTGCCTTCGTATAAGTATCGAACCAGCCAAGTAACACTAAACGGCAAGAAGTAAACATAAGCTTGGCTCGGATCGTAAGTACGAAACCTCGTCTTCCTTTTCTCCAACTCCAGTATAAACCTCCCTTCAACCGCGTACACACTCTTACACGGTCCATCGTGAACTAAAGGCGGCTCACCTTCTTCGTACACGTACACCTTAAACCTCTTCTCCATTTCCAAGTAACTCCTACAGAAATAGTAACAACATCTTTACACTTCCCAATAAATAAATAAACTAAACTGTACGTACGTATGATAAAATCATTGTTAAAAAGGGATGAACTCTCTGACACACTCTTTGTAAGTATATAGACTAGAAGTGATTATGGACCATACAAATATATTAAATTAGTGTAACTGTAACTCTGTAAGCTATATAGCTTGCGCAGTAATTTAATAGAGAAAATGACATATGACAGACAGACCTTAACCTTAATTGCACCGCCTAGTATTATAAATATTTTGCACACAGACTGATTTTTGATTCACATAATCATCTCTAATCTTAATGTATTGATTGCTTGAGAAAGGCTCAAAAAATATAAATCATGATCTTTGATTTAGTGTATATACCATAAAGCAGGTGTTCATCATCATGTATAAAAAAGTATGCATGCTTTTTTTCAGAAACTATGATACAAAACCAGTGGTGTGTATTCAAATTCATGGGATTCGTTAGCGTCAATTACAAGAATCTTTTATAAAATGTTAAAACTAAAATCCACGAAAATTAGCCGTGCGCAGTGACTTTAAAGCTAAGTAGTTTCAAAAAAGTTAAACTCGAATTTTTGGAATCTAATTAAAATTTTTTTTAAAAAAAAATCATGGAAACTTAGAATTTACCGATGTAAAGCTGAAGGATTACGATAAATTTCTGGGTTTGGAAGATCGATTTTGAACAATGTAGTATCGTTACGAGTCGACGACGAAGCTTCTAGAATCGAAGCTCTCGCTTTCGCTAATCCTTCTTCCACTAAATTTCTCCGTTTGGTTTTCCCCGGTTTACTCTGTAACTGAATTCAACAATTTCAAAAATATATATCATAAGATGAAGATGACAATGACGAGAAAAACTCAGATTCGAATTTTGAAATTTACGGTTACAGAGAGAGAGAGAGAGAGAGAGAGAGAGAGAGAGAGAGAGAGAGAGAGAGAGAGAGAGAAATTTTGAAATTCGAATTTTGAAGAAGAAGCTTACTGTTACGGAGGAATTAGTAGATCGGAGTGAGAGGATCTGTTGAGAAACATCGCGAGAATCGACGGCGGCTCTGTTTTTTCCTTCTTCTTCGCCGGCGTTAGTAGTGTAAACGTTTCTTCGGAGAAGCTCAGTGTCTGGGAACGAGAATTCGAATTTCTGAAGAGAGTAATCGAAGAACGAAGTCGAGCAACGAGATAACAATAGAACGAGCGCGATCGATCCGATACAAATTGAGACGAATCCGAATCTCGTGTACCGTTTCTGAAACTTATCCATGATTTCTCCGAGAAAGGAAAAATTTTAGAAAGAGAATGAGAAAGAGAGAGTAGTGAAAGAGAGAAAGAGAGAGAGAGAGAGAGAGTGACGAAATGAAAAGGCGCGGAGAGAAGGAGAGGTATGTGCCAAAGTTTGTTTTAATGGAGTTTTTTAAAATAAATTAGGAATTTTTTTCACAATTTATTATTATAAAACAGATTTGTTCAGTCACTGAACTTCGGTGTTCATGATCCAGATAATTTGTACTGTGTTTTTGATATATATTTTTTTTTAATACAATGTATAGTGTGACTATATTTAATATATTTGAATACCTTTTGTACATATTTTTTTGACCATTCGATCTATTTAATTATATCTTTATGTAGATTTTTTCTCTACATGGAAAAGAAATCTACAAATTCTTATTCCCACTATTTTTGTCTTTCATAAACTGAAATAAATGAACTTATTTCACTTTATACTATTTTCGTATTTACTACTAGTCTACTACAGTTTTTATTCGTATTAATATATGGACTGCCATTTTTGTACTTCGGCAAGTGTTTTTTTTGTTATTTTTGTAATACTACATTTTTATAAATCGAGTTATGCTGATTCATGCTGAACATATGACAAAGTCTATAAATTCTAAATGTTATAGAACAAAATGATAATAAGTTTCTTGTTTTCAAAACAAGTTTGCTGATCATATAGAGAAGATTATTATCTTTTTAAGATTTAAAACTTTTTTGGTCATCCTGCTACTTTGTCTATGAAGAGATGAGTTGATTTTGTGATGTTTTCATTCACAAAGACTGCTAAGGAGGAGCCTTTGAGGTCCAGAATATGTTTTCAAACCCCGACTAGAACAACAAAAGAGAATTTTAAGTGTGGGAACCTCTCAAGAACAACAAAATGCAGAGAGAGAATCAAATTCAAGATGAGAGAAACCACCGAGCATCCTTGAGCTTTAAGTTGTTCTTGGAGAGATCGAGACCGAGACCAGAGAAGCGTTTGAGGGTCTTTGTTGCAAGATTGAACACACAGATGTCAGGGGACGAATCTTTGCCACGTTTACAAGCACGGTCATTACGGGTGAAATAGATAGTCGTCTGGTTCGATACCAAGGCTAGGGTCAGCAGGCACGGTGATACCCAAATCAAGAAGCAAGGCCTCATCACCTAGAGAGTAGACCTCATCAACAGTCCGGTTCGAGTTGTACATAAGATCATTTATTTCTGGAAAATAGTTACTCTTCTTCTTGTAGAGACGGAAACTCCTACGCCTTGTTCTCTCGTTAAAAATGCTCTCAACCAACAAAACCTTTCCTGATGTTGTAACAGCGATGTTATTGTTAAATCTTGCTCCTTCTGTGAGAGAGGATACGCACCCACGTAAAAGAAACCTCCTATAGAAAACATCAGATTTTGAACGACTTGATCAGTGTTCAAGGAGTAAAGACTGTTACCACCATGGAGTACCATATCAGACAAGCCTTTTAAGTCCTTGCGATCGATTTGTGTAGAAACTTTACTATGGTGATCTTCCCCATTCTTCCAATAAGCTAAATATTGGGCACCCAAGCCAAAGAACCAGACAACAACGTATTCTTCCTTCTCCTCGTCTACCCACAAAAGACCTCTCAGATTCTCAGCACTCTGGGTGTAAACTTTGCTACCATAAACCAAGCTCGCCTTGAATCTCTTGTCTCCTACTCGCTCAAGACCAAAAAAGCTCACCTTTGAACGACTCTAGAGGTGGAAGATGAATCCTCTTCTCGCTAAACACATCAATGATACAGAGATTGGAAACAGAATCTAGCACCAGGAACCATTTGCCTGAGTTTGCTAAGAACCGAGTCCCTGAAAAGTCTCTCTAGCTTCATCAGGGTTGTAGAGAGCACAACCACCATCCTTTGGAAACAAAATCAGCCATGGTGATCCGATTTTTCTTACCAACGATCGTTTCGAACACGAATACCAATTCGAACACACCATATTAGCACGGTGAAAATCCACAAAACTCAAACGTTCGAACACAGATCCTAACACGTCAAAAGGGAGCTCCGACCAGCGGCTAGAACTAGCAGTCTTCATTCTTTTATCTGTTCCTGAAACAGAGAATATTAATTATATTGTTACACCCTCCAGAGTCTACACCATATGGTCTTAAGTTATTCACTACTAAATACTACACCATAGTGTCTATTCTTGGCACTTACTCGTTTCTTTGACATTTGCTTCTCCCCTTACTGATGTAAAATCCTCTTCTTGAGTTACAGTTGTTTGCTGAGATTCAGAATCCATCATCCTGCAAAATCAAATTCTTAGCATCATCGATACATATAAACTATAGTTACATTCGATCAAAAGCTCATATATGTTCAGTCACAGTACCAAAAACAAGAGCTAGGTCTTTGTTAATTACAACACCACCTCTGATTCAAAAATCTAATCCTCAATCTTTCTATATAGAGCTATGCGCCTATGCCATATTCTATAAGCAACGTCTAACGTGTAATTTCAGAACCAATGGACTCACATATGATTTTGATCGAAACGAAACAAACCCTAAAACTATATCAAAAACACGAATTTTAGTGAAATTCAATCAAAGAATAAAAAAAAGACCCAGAACCCTAATTCTTTCAATCGAAACACAAGCTGGGAGAACAAGTGAAGAACTAACCTCGGAAGTCGGAACCTAAACACAGAAGCTCGAAGAACTCGAGATTGCCTCCGCTAAGTGAAGAAGAGATACTAAAGAGGAAAAGAAGAAGAAGAAGAATAAGAAAAAGAAGAGATGTATAAAACGACGCCGTTTGTTTTTACAAAATATATTCAAAACGGGCCAGCGGCCAGCCCGTTAAACTAAGGTATATACATAAATTTTAGACAAGTTAATTTTTTAGGCTTATTAATTGATGAATGTTGTAGCATGTATCTTCATAGGTTATGGTTTCTATAACTACCTACATACATAATAACTATGATAGCATTTTTACTGATTGTTACTCTTAAAGGTACTCTCAACCAAAAATTAAAAAATAATACTAAGGTGCTGTTCGTTTCGTAATCTGGACGCAATATCTGGATTTAGCAAGCATTGGAAGAATCGGAAGAATCGTTAATTAGCAAGCATCGGAAGAATCGTTCCTCTAATAACAGTTTATAAATTGATCAATTTAGCAAGCAAATAAAAAAGTAAGAAACATTTCTTTAGCAGGCATCGGAAGAATCGTTCCTCTAATAACAGTTTATAATTGATCAATTTTTTTAATATTGATTTATTATTTAAATATATAATAATATTTAAAGAAAATAATTAAAATACATTATTTTGAATGACTTGGTTTGCGATTTGTGATGTATCATTCACCATGTTTAAGGCTTGTAAGTTGTGACCAAGAGTTTTCAGGTCCATGATATGTTTTTAAACTCGACTATGTATAGAAATAAAGACAAATAAAAGAAGAAAGAACAAGTGTGGAAATCTCTCAAGAACACCAAAATAAATAGATTAAATCAAGATGGGAGAAACACCATCTGGTTAGGCTAAGAAGAATTGAACGTATGTTTATAGGTTATGAATTATGATATTAAACATTACATGGAAAAGTCGGTAAGTTCTATCTTATAGAACAAATAAGTAACCCTTTTTTTTCAAAAAAAGTTCACGGCTTATATAGAGAAAATTTGTTTATTGTTGTATACAACTCAAAATATGATATGTAATATACTGTATATACAATCAAAAGATGACTTTGGTCTGAGATGTACCACTCATCACCATTTCAAAACGTATAACCGTCATGTCCAGAAAATGTTTTAGGAGCCACCAAAAAAAAAAAAAAGCATTAAAATTGAAATGGAAATAGAATAAATTAATAGAAGACAAAAAGTTTGGAAATCCCTCAAGAACACCAAAATCAAGAAGGGAGAAACCATCGAGCATCCTTGAACCTTATATCGGAGGGACTAAAATCAGGGAAGCGTTTGAGTTTCTTTGTTGCAAGACTGAACACACAGATGTCCATGCATGAACAATTCCATCTACAGTTGTGGACACGGTCATCACGGGTGAAATAGATGGAGTTTGGTTCGATACCAAGGGTATGGTCGGCAGGCACGGTGATACCCAAATCAAGAAGCAGTGCCTCATCACCTAGAGAATGTACCTCAACAATATGGTTCGGGTCGTCAATAATAGCATCAGGGTCTGGATTAGGATCCTTCTTGAAGACACGGAAGTTCCTATACCTTGTTATCTCGTAAAAAAAGTTCTGAACCAATAAAACCTCTCCTGCTGTTGTAACAGCAATGCTACTGTGAAATCTTCCTCCACTTATGTGATCCAATGTGACTTTACGTAATAATAATGTATCGCTTTTGTATACGTCCATGAAACCTTCCTGTCCAAAAAATACAAGTTTTCGAATGAGCTGACGAGCCGTGAAGATGTATAGACTGTCACCACCATGGAGTACTATATCAGACAAGCCACGTAACTCCCTGGGAACATTGGTTCGTGTAGGAATGTCACGGTAATGATCTTCCCCGTTCTTACAATAGGCTATATATTTGGAAACCATGCCAAAAAACCAAACAACAACGTATTCTTCCTTCTTCTCGTCTACCCACAAAAGACCTTTCAGATATTCCGCGTGCTGGATTAAAGCTACGTTACAATCATTTGAACTCTCGCTGAATATTTTATCTCCTACTCGCTCGAGACTGAAATGGCCACCTTTGATCGACTCTAGAGGTGGAAGATGAATCATCTTCTCGCTAAACACATCCATGATATAGAGATTGGAACGAGAATCTAGAACCAAGAACCAATTTCCTGAATTTGCCAAGAATCTAGTCCCTGAGAAGTCTCTCTTTGTTCCGTAAATACTATCTTCCTCCGGGTTGTACAGCCTACAACCAGTACCATCTTCTGGAAACAGAATCAGCCATGGAAATACGTTTTTTCGAGGCAACGTTTGTTTCGAACCCGAATACCAATTGGAACACACAATCTTAGCGCGGTGGAGATCAACAAAACTCAAACGTTCTAGTACAGATCTCAAGATGTCTGTAGGGAGCTCCGACCAGCGGCCAGAACTAGGAGCCTTCATATTTGTTTCAGTCAAGCTACCAAACAAAAGTAAGCAAACGAGCAAGAGAATGTAAACGTTGATGTCACTGTTGCATTTTAGTTTTATCACTTCAGCTTTACTTATTCTTATTTTCTGGCGCAATCGCTATGTATAAGTTTCTAACATGTAATAACAATGGGGGTTCGCTATATAAATAAGCCTAAATCCTAAAACCTTTAAATCGCTATGTATGAACCTAGAGGCCCTAAACTCTAAACCCTCATGTAGCTACGAATTATATAAGCTTCTAGCATGCATCTAATTCCAATGAAACGGTCACACGAAACAAACCCAAATATCAAAAACACGAATCTGAGCGAAACGAGCAAACACCGAAACCCTAAAATATCAATCGAAACCAAGGAACAACACAATGTGGGAGAAGAACTAACCTCGGAACTCTAGGAAATTAAGAACCTTGAAACACAGAGGAGATCACCGATCGAGATTTGTGTGCAAAGGTACTCAATTCAGCGATTACTGTAATGAAGTGAAGATGAAAGAAAAACTCAAAATTATCTCTGCTTGTCGTCCTTAAATAGAGAAAGGGATGCTTAAAACGACGCGTTTAGTTTTGCCAAAATAAAAAGTTGATAAAAGATGTTAAGTACGTACCTTATTATATAAAATTTTGTTTTCAAAATTGCTTGATCGTGACAATTTTAAATTTATTAAAATAAGAAAAAAACAAAAAAAAATTAAAAAAAGTAAAAATTCTAAACTTATTGTAAAAAGAAAATCTATGTATAATCAATATTTCTTTATTTTTTTCTTTTTTAAATATTTTTATTTAATTATGTCGTATATTTTTATATTTTAGTTATATTATTTAGTAAAATTGATTTTCTAAATAGACTTTGGTATGATTTAAAATAAAAAGATTAATATCTTTTTCAATTGTTTTTTTTTGGCAGCCAATTAATTGTTAAGTAGTGTCTGTGTTTGTAATGTTTCATTCACCATGTCAAAATTGCCAATTAGAGAACCTTTCAGGTCCCAAAACTATTTTCTAAAGAAAATGGAAACTAAAGGCAACTAGACATAAAACCAAAAAGTGTAGAAATCTCTTAAGAAACACCACAAAGGAATGCAGAAAGAGACAAATCATCAAGACGGAAGGAACCATCGAGCATCCTTGAGGTTTTTGTTGTTGAAGAAATCCAAGAAACGTTTGAGGGTCTTTGTTGCGATGTTGAACACACATACGTCAAGGCATGAACTTTCCTGGAAAGAGAAACCAGCATGGCGAGTGCGAGAGAAATAGATAGAGTTTGGTTCGATACCAAGGTCCCAATTAGCAGGCACGGTGATACCCAAATCCAGAAACAGAGCCTCATCACCTAAACAACCTACCTTAACAAGCATGTTGTATGAAGTATTACCCGGGACTCGATAAGGGTTCTTCTTGTAAAGAAGAAACATCCAAGGCCTTGAAAACCGGTTAAAGATGCTCATGACAACCAAAATTTCTCCTGATGGTCTAACAGCAATGTTATAGCGACACTCATCATCAAAAGATAATCTAGTCGGAGGAGATGGCAAACAAAATGGTGCTAAAATATCCTCGAAACCTTTGTATGTGATTTTTCGAATGTGATTACTAATCGTTAAGACGTAAAGACTGTCACGACAAGGTAGTACCATATCAGACACGTCTTGTAAGCGTGCTGGAATCTCATGGTAATGATCTTCCCCATTCTTGCAAAAGGCTAAATACTCAGTCATATACTTGATCCTATGGAAGTACCATACAACAGCGAACTCTTCCTTCTTCTTGTCTACCCACAAAAGACCTCTCAGATTTCTCGCTTTATGGATGACACAGCGACGGGTTCCTACCTCCTTGAATGTTTTATCTCCGACCCTCTTAAGCTTATATTGGCCACCTTTGATCGACTCTAGAGGTGGAAGATCGATCTTATTCTGGCTAAATATGTCCATAATATAGAGATTGGATTTAGAATCCAGAACCAAGAACCAGTTACCTGAGTTTGCCAAGAATTTAATCTTTGGTAATTCTCTCTTCGTTTTATAAACCCTAGTTTCCTTCCGGTGGTATATACCACAACCACCATCCTCTAGAAACATAATAAGCAATGAAGATCCGCTTTTTTGAGGTGAGCTTTGTTTCGAACACAGATACCAATGCGAACATACCATCTTAGCGCGCTGGAAATAGACAAAACTCAAACGTTCCAACACAGATCTTAATATGTCCATAGGAAGATCCGACCAACGAACATCGGCCATAATTAGGGTTAAGGAGACTAGGGGTGTAGAAGAATGTGTTGCTGCTGAGATCGAGTTCTTGACCAGAAATGCAGAATTAGGGTTTTCAAACAATATGCGATTTGTAGAATGCTTTTATTGTAAAACATTTGGGCCTCTCGTAAACAAGCCCAACGTACGGCATCAAAGAGTCAAAAGATTAGGTTTTGTAAAGTCATTTTATATTGAAGCTTTAATTGATTGGTTTATATGAAATGGTACTGATAACTGGTTAGGATTGTAATATCTCTAATGTTACCAATCGTAACTGGTTAGGATTGTTATGTCTCTAATGTTACATGAAATGCCTGTGTATTACAAAACAAAGGCATTCAACCCACCCATGTTTGAACGTACTGTCATGATAACATCGGCTACACCCGGTGCGATAGTCCTTCGTATATAACATCTATTTGTAATGCGATATTTCGTATCACCATTATTTATACTTCTATCTTTTGTAGTTCGTACCATCGATCAAAATTTAATACTGCAACACTATTTGGTATTACACCAATTATGGAAGATTTAGAACTTTTGAACCAAAAATACAAATAAACAATATACTGTATAAAACTTTATAATAAAGAAAAAATGTTGATAAAAAAAAGTTATGTATGTCCTTCGTATACATGTCTAGAAAATCTTAAAAAATTCAAAATTCTTCATCTAAATTTTTAAGTTTTGATAAAACTATGAAGTCTTCATCACAATTCACAAAGATAACTATATATTCTTTTATAAATTTCTAAATTATATGTAACATGAAATTTTTTCTTCATATTTCGAAAATTTGTTCAATAGTGCAACCTAGATTTATATGAAACATGTTATATACGAAGGGTAAGGTGAAAGTTTTTTTTTTTTTTTTTTTTTTTTTTTTTTTGTTTTTGGACAAAGGTAAGGTGAAAGTTTTATGCTATGTTTTTATGCAACACACCAAAAAGAGAGAGAAAATATTAAAAAGGCTACTGACTAGAGATAGAAATAGAAGGAAAAAAACAAGAGAAAAAGTGTGAAAATTTAAAGAACACCAAAATCAAAGACCGGATAAACCATTGAGGATCTTTGAGCCTTAAGTCGAAGACATTAACACTGGGGAAGCGTGTGTGTTCCATTGTTTCAGGATTGAACACACAGATGCCCAGGCATGAACGTTTCAAGCCACAGTTATGGCCATGGTAATTACAGGTGAAATAGATGGAGTTTGGCTCGATACCAAGGGTATGGTCGGCTGGCATGGTGATACCCAAATCCAGAAGCAGGGCCTCATTACTTAGAGACACAACCTGGAACATTGAGTTCTGAAAGCCTGGATTAGAATCCTTATAGAGACGGAACATCCTATATCTTCTTACACTTTAAAAAAAGTTCTGAACCAATAAAACCTCTCCTGATGGAGTAACAGCAATGTGATTGCTAACACTTGCTAAAATGTATTCCATTGTGTCCATACTTAATGAAAATGTATCACTATTGGATACGTCCATGAAACCTTCTTGTCCAAAAAGATTCAAGTCTTCGAATGAATTGATACTTTTTTTTGATACTTAGTTAATATATGTGACAACCCGTCCCGTGGATCCCACTAGCCCCCTGCTAGCTTGCCCCCATAGGCTCGAAGCTGGCCCTGCAGGGCATCGATCCTAACCTCTCACTGGGCAAATGGAACTATTCATCCAAATCCACAGTAGGTTATTGGTGCGCCAGGCGTTCCTCGAACCCTGGTCCCCACCCTTAAACAACCTTCCCACAAGACAAGCTGTCACCAATTGATCTGCAGCTCAATTGGTGACAGCTTGTCCTGTGGGAAGGTTGTTAAAGGGTGGGGACTAGGGTTCGAGGAACGCCTGGCGCACCAATAACCTACTGGTAGATTTGGATGAATAGTTCTATTCCACGGTGAGGGGTTAGGATCGATGTCCTGCAGGGCTAGCTTCGGGCCTATGGGGGCAAGCTAGCAGTGGGCTAGTGGGGTCAACGGGACGGGTTGTCACAATATATATATACTGTCACCACCATGGAGCACTATATCAGATAAGCCCTGTAAGTTCAAGTCAAGCTTGCTTCATGTTGGAATGTGACAGTAATGATCTTCTCCGTTCTTGCAAAAGGCTACATATTCGGACAGAGGTAATCTATATATAATAGCAAAGCCATTTTTTTAAGGTCTGCTAAATCTAACGGCTTAGATAAAAAGAAAATTGATCTTACGGTTGAAAATAGTTTTTTCTTCTCACCCCTACCAAGCCAAGGATTGCGGTCACACGTTCACACTGCTACGTTCAAGCATCACACTCCTTCGCTGTCTCATATATTGTGAACTGCTTCGTTCAAGCATCACACACCTTAGTTCTCTCATATATAGAGCTTCCTAATTAACAAACCTTGTTTTCTTCTTTTAAAAAACTTCATTTTGCATTTACCCGTCCAGTGATTGCTTTATTGTTCCGGCTATCGTAGTTGTGATTTTCCCTTTGATTCCGTAGATATACCACCATCAGTTACGATATTCCAAGTGTTCTCTCATATATAACTATTTCTATTTTATAAAGTAAACTAATTTGTCGCTTTCAATTTCATGGTTCTCCTCTTTGAGTTTTACTGTTGGTCGGTAATTGAGTTTGTAGAGTCACAACGTTTTTAAGTCGTGACGTTTTGGTTTGTGTCGTTTCATCCAAAAGTCACAAGTACAAAGAGACACACCTCATTATGATGTAGTAGTGTTTGTTTGTTTTCTATATACCTCAGTGTTGTAGTTGATGTAAATAACAAGTTTCAGTTAATTAGAGTTTATTTCTCATTTCTGTTTTCTCTAAAAGAGAAGAGACAAACGTCTCTTACTCTGTTACAAATTCCAGGTGAATCCTTGATGTGAAGACCTCTCAGTTTTCTTATTTTTCAATTTTGTGGGGGAAAGCTCAATGATTTTTAGAGAAAATAGTTTACTTTATAAAATAAAAATAGTGATAATTTTTTTTCTTTGTTCTTTTTCTAATTTTTCGCTTTACATTTGAACTAAATCGTTTACAATAGAACTATTATTACTTTCATTTGAAATATTGAGCCAAATTACATGTCTGCCTTTCAATCTTATCAAGCATTTAGCAAATCTATGATTGATTGCCTACTAAACCCATAAATCTAAAAGAATAATAAGTAGGAGTGTATGTGATAGTAGGATAAAGTGTCTAACTAAGGATGTATAAACGAAGAACATAAAGTTCCTACAATGCGGTGTTTGGGTGAAGGTATGTCGTGGTGAGACACTCTAATCTTGTATTATGTAAAGGCTGATCATTATATATCACGGTGGACAATGATGTAAATGAGGATATCCAAACACCGCATTGTAGGCATATTTTAAACAAAGTATTTATTTTAATTTTATAAGTTGAAATCTTATGCATTTCAAAATAATGTCTAAACATTATTTTTTAATCCAAAATTACATCTTAATTTGTGAGGTTATTTTTATTTTTTTACTTATAGTTTCAAATCATTTTTACATTTGAAAACCTTCATTTTAGCCATTTAGAAAGTTGATTAAATATAATCTTATTTTTTTTCTAAAACAAAAATTTATGTCACTAGCTTATATATTCAAACTTTCAAACTAAGAATCTAGTAAATTCATTGGTCTACATCCGTCCACGCGTCCGCATATACGATTAGATGCTATAAGCGCTTGTCGACCATTAAATTAAAAAAGATGTGATACAAAGTTCCAAAATCTGACATTTTACTTTACTTTTTGTTTCCTAAAACTAAAATTGATGTGAGTCATATTTCAAAACTAAGAATTAATCAAATTATCGGTCTAGATCTGTCCACGCTATTGAGAATCTAATAAGTATCATCGGTCTAAATTCATCCACACGTCTGCGTATACGATTTGGTGCTAAGGTCTTGTCCACCATAAAAAAAGAAGTGAGAGGTCTATCTTCAGATCTCCAAAACCTGTGAAGAGATTAGGGTTTCAGAGTAAACAACAACCAAAAGAGTGAGCAGAGCTGAAAACAGCCATGATCCGGCTTGGATCGAAAGAGAAGAGGTGTTACACTTCACCACCTCCACCTTTGACAAGGTCCCAAACCTACCCGTTGGAGAGGATTCGTCTAGAAATGAAAGAGGAGATTCTCATGAAATTGAAGGGAAAATGCATCTCGAAGTTCATCAGCATTTCTAAATCCTGGTCATCAATAGTCTGTAGCAAACGTTTCACCAACTTGTACCTGAATCAATCTATGGCTCCACCACATATCCTTTTCTCATTGACCGTCCGTGGAGACAATGAGATGCAGCTCTTCTACTCTTGCTCTCAGGAGGATCCATCTTCTGATCATCAAACGGTCAGTTGTCACCCTCTGAATCACGATGACTGGTTTGAATTTTATCCACCTGTCCGCGGCTTGCTGTGTTGTCTGAATGATAATAATAGAGTGATGACTGGGAATCCTACTACTTGTCAATTTATTACTTTGCCGAGAGTCCAAACTGTGAGGGAAGACATAAGCTACTCCTTTGGATATGATCCTATTAATGGTGAATACAAAGTGTTGTCATGACGGTGCCAGGTAATAGTACATCAAGCGATCTTGTGTTGCAGGAGCATCAAGTTTTCACTCTAGGAGCTAGGAGAAAGAAATGGAGAAAGATCGAATGTAAGCATCCCCATTTTGCTCATATTAGAACTCAATGGCTATGCAGCAATGGGGTTGTGTATTATATAGCTTGGATAGGGAAAGTTCCTTCTCTGATGTGATTTGATGTTGGTTCTGAAAAGTTTAGTGTCATTAAGTTACCCAGTGACGGGTATGTCCAATATCTGTCGCACTACGGCGAAAAGATAGCTGCGGCGAATATATTAGTCACCGGTACATTTGACATGTGGGTTCTTGAAGATGCCAGCAAATCACATTGGTCACAAGTTTCAATCGTGATTCCTTCTTGGACAGATTCATATGATCAGTTTGATTGTTTCACGTTAAGGGGTAGACTTGGCACTGGCGAGCTTGTATTTGCACCGGTCTTTGTCACAGACCCGTTCTATATACTATGTTACGATCTCAAGGAAAACAGAGCTAGAAAAATCCAGATCGAAGGAATTGGGACTCACTTAACGCATATACATATCTATCTTGATCATGTTGAGAGTCCTATGTTTCTGGAACTGTAAGGTAATCATCTGTTGATGACTAGTTCTTTGGTGTTGTTGTCTGCTGAACTAATCTCTCTCTTTTTCTTTCTTTTTTTTTCTTTTTCTTTCAAGTTTTTGAATTAAGTTGTCGGATATTGTTTGTTTAAGACTAATCCTTATTGGAATATGATCAACTGTATGCTTATGCAATTGCAATGTTTATGACTTGTTTAAAATAATTTATGATTTTTTGTGGAGCTTATACTGCTTCGGTTCTTTTAATTTGATTTATTTTGGCGAGAATGATGAGTTTAGTGTTGTTGGCTAGATGTTTTTTTTTTGTCAACCATTGGGCCACAACAGGCCGGCCCATTAGCCTAATCCCTACGAATGTAGGGAGCAGGACTCGATCTCTGGTGTGATGGTGCCTTGTGCATTAAGGACTTACCTTTGGCTAGATGTTTTTTATAACCCATCTTATAAATCTTTTGCGTAAGAGCAAAATTACCTCAATAATTACTTTAAATCTTTTTTAATTATGTTTGACTAAACCATCACACACATTTGTGCTCGATGATTTTATGTAACTTTACATTATGTTTTTATTTAACCTATTGTTAGAAATCAATTCTACATGTGAAAATCTACATTTTGGCCATTCTAGAAAGTTAATTAAATCAAATCTTTCTCCGCATAAAATTTATACTACGTTTAATTTGATCTAAATCTAGTCTTATCAATTGAAGTCAGTCTACGTTTGAAAATCTATATTTTAGCAATTGAAAAGTTAGATAATTGAATCTAATTTTTGAGATTTTTCATTTTAAGTTTTTTGTTCCCTAAAACTAAAATTTCTATCAGTCATATTTTTAAACATTCAAAGTAAGAATCTAATCAAATTATCTGTTTAGATCCCTCCACGCGTAATAATAATCTAATAAATATCATCGGTATATTCGTCCACGCGTCCGCGTATATGATTAGATGCTAAGGTGTTGTCCTAAAACTTAAAAATTTCTATCAGTCGTTATATATATTTTCAAACTTTCAAAATAAGAATCTAATCAAATTATCGGTCTAGATCTGGCCACGCGTAATGAGAATCTAATAAATATTATCGGTATATCCGTCAACGCGTCCGCATCTATGATTAGGTGCTAAGGTGTTGTTGTCCACCATACAAAAGAAAAGTGAGAGGTCTATCTACATGCAAATCTCCAAAATCTGTAAAGAGATTAGGGTTTCAACAACCAAAAGAGTGAGCGGAGCTGAAAACAGCCATGATCCGGCTTGGTTCGAAAGAGAGGAGGTCTAACACTTCACCACCTTTGACAAGGTCCCAAACCTATCCATTGGAAAGTATGCCTCTAGAAATGAAAGAGGAGATTCTCATGAAATTGAAGGAAAATACATCTCCAAGTAAATCAGCGTTTCTAAATCCTGGTCATCGATAGTACGGAGCAAAGTTTTCACCAACTTGTACCTGAATCGATCTTTGGCTCAGCCAATTCTTCTCTCACTAATCGACCGTGGAGACAGGGAGAAGCAGGTCTTCCACTCTTTCTCTCAGGAGGATCTAACTTCTGATCATCATACTGTCAGTTGTAACCGGTATCATGAGTTTTCTCCACCTGTACGTGGCTTGATTTGCTGTCTAAATGTTTATAATCTAGTAATGATTGAGAATCTAAACGAGCAAGAGAAGGTGTCCCTGGTTACACCATTTCTGCTGTACGTTTTCAATTCAAACCAGACAAAGTAAAAAAATTGCAGCATAACATCAAAACAAGAATCTGTCCAAAAAGAGATCACTGTGATTTCAGAACCCTGATTAAAGAAAATGCAATCCCTTCATTATACCTCTAATTCAAAGTAATCATCAAATTGGATAATTGCTATATGTATAAGCTTCTAACATGTATGTTTCAGTACCTAGAATTGCACAAGCTGGCTGAACAACTACCCTCTCGATATATAAGATCTCACACTTGGTATCACCATGCATGTTCGCGGTGCATAGTTACTGATTCCGCAAAAAAAAGGGTAATGACGACTTTTTTAGATAGATTAGACATTGAGTATAAAATTAAAAAAAAATTGCAAAAAATAGTTTTCAGTGTTATCAGTGTCTATGAAGAATTGACTTGATTTATGATGTTCTTAGTCACCATGTCCAGAATACGTTTTCAAAGCATATTAAATACATAGAAAATATTAAGAATTATAAACAGAAGAGAAAAAGTGTGAACTCTCCAAGAAAGGAAAACAAATCAAGATCACGAGGGGAGAAACCAATGAGCATATGTGAGCTTTAAGTTGGAGAGACCAGGGAAGTGTCTGAGGTTCTTTGTTGCAAGGTTGAACACACATATGTCCAGGCATGAAGGTTTTTTGCCTCGCTTAAAAGTACGGTCATAACGGGTGAAATAAATGGAGTTTGGTTTGATGCCAAGAGTATGGTCAGCAGGCACGGTGATACCCAAATCAAGAAGCAGTGCCTCATCACCTAGAGAATCAACCTCAAAAAACGGGATCCGGTTTTTGATAATACTAGCGGGGTCTGGATTAGGATCCTTTTTGTATAGACGGAAGATCCTATGCATTGTTCTTCCACAAAAGATGTTCTTGACCAACAAAACCTCTCCTGATATTGTAACAACAATGTTAATGCTAACTGTTTTTTTTATCACCACTCAGAGGACCTGGCGAATGAAATGGTACTAATCTATATTTCTAGTTGGAATCTTCTTGTCCAAACAAATCCAGTTTTTGAATGACATGATAACTCATTGAAACGTAAAGACTATCACCACCACGCTCGAGTACCACCATATGACAAAAGTCTGGTAACCACACACCTGTTAAAACCTCACGGTAATGATCTTCTCCGTTCTTGCAAACGGCTATATAGTGAATCATACACAAGTAACTCTTATTGAAGTACCACACTACGACGTACTCGTCTTTCTTCTCATCTAGCCACAAAAGACCTCTTAGCTCGTCCACATTATAATGCATGACAGCTGATGAGGAATAATATCTTACCTCCTTGAATTCACTATCTCCGACTCGTTCAAGACTATAGTAGTCACTCTTCATTGACTCTAGAGGTGGAAGTGTAAAGGTATAGAGGACAACAAATCACTCAAACTGCTTGGAAACGCGCCAAGCAAACGCTTTTATTCAAACTTATAAAAACTCCCTTTTACAAGTTATGAATCTAAACCTACTCTCTTGTCTATCTATCACAACACCCTGTGTAGATCTAAGAGAGTAAAATGAACACACTCACCTTCAAAGCTTTTTCTGATTGTTTGAAGGTTTACGAAATCTCACAACTTTTATCCACGAGTGCTAACTCTTTTTGCGGCTAGCCCTCGTCTCTTTAAACCCTTCACACACGATCTTTAACCTAGATCTTTGTGAATCCCTAACTAAAAGGAAATATTCCTTATCCTAAGAAATATCCTCCCTTAACTCTCTCGATCAAATACACCCTCAATATCTTCGTGTATATCTTGATCTTCTTCTTCATTCCTTCTCACGCTTCTTATCACAACTTCCATAATCTTCTTCCACGTCAGCCAATCTGCCATGTCAGCATACCAGCACTCTGAGACACTTCGCAAGCTCCTGTCACCTTCAGAGCTCTGATGCACTTTCAATCTCCCCCCTTTTTGACTGAATCTTGCCACACAAGCAACCGCAGCACCAAACCTGAAAACGCACAGACAACACAGCCAAGACAAGAAAACAACCGTACTAGCAAAATATTCCAGCAATCAACACAAGACGGTTAACCAATAAAGACTTGTTAAAATAAATTGTTCAAAGCCAAAACAGAAACAAAATAAAACAAGTCTCAAGTTTTAAACAGGGGAGAAACACATAAAAACAACAAAAACTGTGAGCAACAATAACAACTGCTCCCCCATAGCTTAATCTCCCCCTCAGGCCTCTGAAACAGACTCATCTCCCCCCTGCTTGTTTGGCACAGTTTAGTCAAAAATACCAAGAACCTAAACCAGACATTGGGACGAACATCAAAGTGAGAAGCTACTTACCAGCGTCCAAAGCATCTTGCAGAATCTTGATTGCCAACCGGATGGCTTTGCGCTCTGCAGATGACCCTTTTGGAGAAACAGGGTCAACAGGGACGGATGCTGTCTTCTTCCCCTTTGCCTTCTTTGTATCTTTTGATGACAAACCCGCGACAGGTCTCTGAGCAGTCTGCAACTGATAGATGAGACTGGGAAACGGCAACCGGAAGCCAGACTGAGCTTGCAACCCCAGTTGAATGACCTGGTCGTAGATCATCCGTCCAAAATCGAACGAAATCCCATGCATGATCATGTAGATCACCAAAGCCCTATTCGTCGAGATGTATCCCGTGTTCACCGTGGGAGACCAGTTGCTACAGCATATCCGATGCAGATCCTTGATCACCGGGTTTCTTAATTGCAGTGGACACCAGCTGCTTGCAGGATTTGACTCTTCCATCAGAGAGAAACAGAGCCAGATCCTCCTCCAGAATTGCAGCCGTCTGCAATCTCTGTTCGCGCACATCCACAGACTTCAGACCAAACAGGGCATTGATACGGCTTGGAGAGAACTCATAGACCCAGTCTCGGACGAGCACGTCGACAGACTCCCCCTCAATCTTGACCGTTGGAAGATTCGCCCAGAATTCATAGACCACCACCGAGTCGTACGAGTCAATCTGAGTAACGGTTTTAAGCAGCCCAACTTTGTCTATGAACTCTCTAGTCTTGTCTGCAGCATCGAGTGGATAACAGACCTCTGGAGCGAGCGTTCGAGAGGCAAAGAACCCATATCGTCGAACAGCTTCTGAGGAGATGAACCGTTTGGCATCGAAATCCTTTGACGAGGCTCCTCGAGATGTGGTGGACGTGCCCTTATCTCTGTGGAGAGATGGGCGCTTGGAGTCACGACTGTCTAGATCAGCAGGCGGTTGTCTTTTGCGTAAACGGGATGAGACTCCTTGAGATGGCAGGACAGGTACAGGCGCATCCCCGGTAAGATCTACTACCGGAAATCAAGAAGTCACCTCTCTCGGCGGAGAAGACGAGGAGTCGCAGGTCTCTTGGTTCCCGTGAGAAGGCGAGGGAACTTGATCCACCTGAGTCGGAGATGCAGTGAAAGACTCCTCGCGAGGCTGGTAAACCACCATGGCAGTCGCGGGATCGATCGGAACATGTGGAGTGGGCGGAGGCAACGAAGATGGTGGAGTGTGAAGCTCCTCATCTGAGCTTGAGTCATAGTGGAAACCACTAAAGATGGACTTCATGGTTTATAGAGCGTTGATCGAAACGGAGAAGAGAGAGATTTGAGCAGAAGATTAATCGACACAGGATTGAAATCGCAAAGGTGATGAGGAAAACGCCAAAACCCTATCTGCTCTTTTTTATACACCTCCGTGAGTCTCAATGGGCTGCACAAACTCGGCCCAAAACATTAAAGATTTCCTGAAACCACTCAATTAAACATCAGTGTACACTGCATCTATTTCCTCATTTGACTGCATTCAATCGTTAATTCATTCAATCAAAATTAATATTAGTGCATTAATAAATCTCATTCTTCCTCTTTTTCAATCCAAATTAACAGATTCATGAATCAAACACACATATACACACAGCCACTAATGACAGATTCTGAGGGACACACATGAGCATTAATTTTTTTTTTTTTTTTTTTTTTTTGTAAAAATATTAAACAGTGTAGAAGTCCGAACACTAACCAGACTTTTGTCGTATCAGCCACTTGTTCAGAACCTTCACTAGAAACTATCACAACCTCTTGAATTGTCGAAGATCAGAGGACTGTTGCATGTGGATAGTCTTTCACACTGGCATGCCTTTAGTCTTCAGTCCATCCCAACATGTTAAGGCAGCTGGAGTTCATCTCTTTGAAGAGCACAAAATATTTTTTGTTTTTGTTTTTTTATTTTTATTTTTTTTATTTCTCCAAACAGCCTTATGATGACTGCTTCAGCATCTTGAGCTTCAATGACATCATTTGATTGTGTCAGCCACTGATTCGGAACTCATCATTTCTTAGGTTATTAAACCTTCGAATGACTGTGCATGTCTCTTCACAGCTCTTTGACCTCCTTAATCATGACAACGTTTAACAGGACGGACAGACCGGCATGACAGGCAGCTATTTCCCACACTCTTTCAGATGTTGATCTTCTATATATTCCAGGATTTCTATGATCTGTTCTAGCTCCAGTTCCTGCCTTAGACCAACACAACTCAGAGAAATAGTTAGAGTTCACAGACACCAATGGACTTCCTCAGATTTATGAATCTGTTGAAGTCTAGAGGCTTAGTAAACAAATCAGCCAGTTGAAAATCAGTGCTCACATGGTCTATCTCAATCAGTTTCGCCTCAACAAGTTCACGAACAAAGTGGTGTCTAATATCTATGTGTTTTGTTCTAGAATGCTGGACAGGATTCTTAGAGATGTTTATAGCACTCAAATTATCACAATGAATTAACAAAATGTCAGAATTCATACCATAGTCAGAGGACATTTGACGCATCCACAGGAGCTGTGTACAACAGCTGCCCAAGGCAATGTATTCTGCCTCAGCGGTTGACAGTGAAACACTGTTCTGCTTCTTGCTGTGTCATGAAATTAGGTTGTTGCCCATAAAGAAGCATCCTCCACTTGTACTTTGGCGATCATCCACAGAACCTGCCCAATCAGCATCGCAGTATCCGCTCAGACTGGTGTTGGTATCCTTGGTGAAGAAAATACCAAAGTTCACTGTCCCCTTGATGTATTTGATGATCTTCTTGACTGCTAGTAAGTGAGACATCTTGGGCTTGGCCTGATACCGTGCGCATATCCCTACTGACAGACAAATGTCAGGCCTACTCGCTGTCAGGTAGAGCAAACTCCCAATCATACCTCTATATAGTCGTTCATCCACATCCTCTCCTTCCTCATCTTTTGAAAGCTTGTCATTGACTCCCATAGGTACCTTAGCTTCTTTACTCTTCCCTAAACCAAACCGCTGTACCAATTCTTTGGCATAGGTGCTTTGAGACACAAAGATCCCATCAGCTGATTGTTCTACTTGCAGACCCAGGAAGTATTTCAGCTCTCCCACCATACTCATCTCAAACTCCTGTGACATGTTTTTCACAAACCTTTGCACCAGAGATTGACAGGTAGAACCAAAAATAATGTCGTCCACATAGATCTGAACAAACATCAAGGCATTGTTGCTGTTGAGAACAAACAGTGTCTTGTCTACACTTCCACGAACATATCCTTGATCCAGAAGAAACGTAGTTAACCTCTCATACCATGCTCTTGGAGCCTGCTTGAGACCATATAGTGCTTTCTTCAGACGGTACACATGCTCAGGATGTTGTGGATTCTCAAAGCCTTTTGGTTGTTCTACAAACACTTCTTCTTGTAAAATCTCATTCAGAAATGCACTTTTAACATCCATCTGATGTATGTAAACTTGAGAGCACATGACATACCAAACATGAACCTGATGGATTCTAGCCTTGCTACCGGAGCAAAGGTTTCATCAAAGTCAACTCCTTCGACTTGAGAGTAACCTTGAGCCACAAGTCTTGCTTTATTCCTCACAATGCATCCACTGGCATCACTCTTATTCTTGAAGATCCCACTTCGTTCCCACTATATTGACATTAGCTGGCCGTTTAGTGAGTTCCCACACATTGCTGCGCTCAAATTGTTCCAGCTCATCTTACATTGCAGCAACCCAGAACTCATCCCGAAGAGCCTCTTTGTGATTCTTTGGTTCCATAGTGGAAACAAAACAGGCAAATTGAACGATCTCAGAGTCCTGAGAGACAGTGTCTAGAACTACAGTCTTCTGTTTCCTTCCAGCCAGTTGAGCAAAGTCATCTGTTTGCCCCTGGTAACTCTACCCCCCTGAATCGCACCGATAACATCGCCTGAGGAGTGATTCTGATGAACCTGAGAAGATGGAGGAAGCTCGTCTGTTGATAGTCCAGGGCTGGCATGATCACTAAGACTCTCAAAGGCTTGCTCAGACTTCTCATCATCAGTTACCAGATCCTTGTCAGAGAGAACAGTCACCATATCAACTCGTTGAAACGAAGTATCATCAAAAACAACATTTACCATTTCCTGAACTGATCTTGTGCGTTTGTTGTAGACACGAAAGGCAGTGCTGTGTCCGTAGTAACCAAGAAAGATCCCTTCATCACTCTTTGAGTCAAATTTACCCAACTGATCCTTGTCATTCAGAATGTAGCATAGACAGCCAAACACATGAAAGTAGCTTACAGTTGGGGACTTTCCTTTCCATAACTCATAGGGAGTCTTGCTGGTCCCTGGTCGGACATACACCCGATTGATAATGTAGCAAGCAGTGTTGACAGCTTCATCCCAAAACCGATGTGGCACTTGATTCCCATGCAGCATAGCTCTCGCCATCTCTTGCAGTGTTCTGTTCTTTCGTTCAACAACACCATTCTGCTTTGGGGTTCTCGGAGCAGAGTACTGATGAACAATGCCCTGATTTCCGCAGAATTGATCAAACTTGTCATTCTGAAACTCTCCTCCATGATCACTCCTAATAGCTTGGATGGAACATTTTTCACTTTTAATCTGCAGGGCAAGAATGCGAAAGCATTCAAGAGCATCAGCTTTTTCACGAAGAAATCGCACCCAGGTGTAGCGAGTGAAATCATCCACCATGACAAAGATGAACCGTCGCCCAGAAATGCTCTGAACTTGAATTGGACCCATCAGATCCATATGTACCAACTGGAGTGCATGGCTAGTGCGAACATCTGTCACAGGCCCATGAGACGTCTTGACTTGCTTGCCTTTGTTGCAAGGACCACATATGAAATGTGGATCACCTTTCAGCTTAGGAATTCCACGCACAACCTCTTGATTAGCCAATTTCATCATTGTGCGAATGTTGAGATGACCAAGCTTCTGATGCCACAGTTCTGTATCCAACTCAGCAGTCGTGTTAAAGCATTGTATTGATGATTTCCACATGTAACAGTTGTTACCCAGATCTCCTGCCTCTAAGTCGTATTGACCCTTGTTGATCCACAGCCTTGCACCCCTTCTTGGTGAATGTGACATCCAGACCTTCATCACACAACTGGCTGATACTTATCATATTTGCCTTCAACCCTTCAACCAAGAAGACATCCTTAAGACATGGTTGAGAATCACCACCGGTTGTGCCTTTTCCTAGGATTGTACCCTTTTCTCCATCACCAAAAGTAACTCTTCCTCCAGCAACACCTTCTAGATGTTATAGATTATCACGGGCACCAGTCATATGCCTGAGCATCCACTGTCAAAATACCACTTGGCCTGATCAACCTCTGTTTTTTCTGCTGTGAAAGCCACATGACAGTAGAGATCATCTTTCCTGACATACCCCTGTGTGTTTCTTCTTACAGCTGGATAAAACTCACCACGTTGCATAAGGTTAGACACACGATTCTGGAACTGATAACATTGGGCTTTGTAGTGATTTAGATGCCCACAATACCAACATCCTCTCCGTCTACTACGCTGAACAGGTCTTTGAGTCGTCTGCCGAAACCCACTAGAGGCATATGGCGGCCTAGTATTTACCTCAGGGAACACCACCATCCTTGGGTTTCTTGAATTCGGATTCACAGGAACCTGATCATACATTCTAGTCGTCTGAGAGAACTTCCTCTCCTTCAGCTCTGGTTCAGACTCCACTCCTTTGACAAATTGAGTGGTTGGGTTGGTGTTTGTTCCTTGGTAACCCAGACCCCATTTCAGATTGCTGGATCTTCCAGTGCTAAGCAGTGTATCCAGATCTTTGGTTCCTTTATTCAGCATCCTAATATTCTTCAGCTGTTCATCTAACTGCTTCTCAAGTTGCAAAGTCTTTGCCTTTTCTTCACTTAATTCTTTAGAGATCATTGCAAACATGAAGCTGTAAGGTATCACTCTCAGAAGTTAATTGTGTGTTGTCTTGAGTCTTCTGAACCACCGTCTTGATGAGAAGCTCTATCTGATCTTCTACTGACAAATCAGCCTCTTCTCCATCTGAATCAGAATTTACCTTCTCATCTACGTCCTTGGTTTCCAGCACCACATCATCTTCTTCATCTTCCTCAATGACACCAAGCAGTGCCAGGAAGCTGTTAAGAACCTCTCCTTTGCTGACCTCTTCATCTGAGTCGCTTTCGCTCCAAGTGATGTAGGACTTCTGCTTGTTTTCTCGTGAAGGACAATCAAACTTAGTGTGACCGTAGCCCTTACATCCATAGCATTGCAAAGAATTCTTTCGTTTGTTGTTTGGACATTCAGACTTGTAATGCCCAAAAACCCTCACATTCAGCACACTGTCGTTCTTGCTTGTCACCCTTCCTGATCTCCTTATCAGTATCGTATTTCAAGACCGATGATGTTCCCTTCCGCTGACCTCTTTCCATCTTGCGAAAGTATTTCTTAACCAACAAGCCGACTTTTTCTTCATCTGCAACTTCTTGAGACTCTGCAATCTTCTGTTCCTCAATGGCTTTAAGGGCAAATGATTTCTCATTTATCTTTTCCTTCTTCTTCAGCTGTATCTCAAATGCCTGCATCATCCCAACCACTTGATTGTACTTGAGCTCATCAGAATTCAGTGAAGCATCAATAGCAGACCTGTGTGGATAAAACTTATCCGGCAGACTCCTGAGGAATTTCTTCACCAGCTTCTTGTCCTTGTAGCGTTTACCCAAAACTACAGCTTCTTGTGCAATACCACTCAGACGACTGCTGTAATCAGCAACTGACTCAGTTTCTGTCATGTGCAAGTTTTCAAAATCTGAAGCGAGATTGTCCAGCCTTGTATGTTTGACCCTACTTGTGCCTTCAAACGTGACTACCAGAATGTCCCATGCTTCTTTGGCAGCTTCACACCCTTGAACTTTATTGAAAATGTCCCTAGGCAGCGACTTGAAGATAACTGACAGAGCCTGTGAGTTATGTTTGGACTCCGCTTTTTCTTCGGCTGTCCATTTCTTCCTGTGCTTAGGCACCATGTCTCCCTTCTCATTTTTTCCGTCGGATGTGACCAACCATCTTCCACCGCAAACCAAGCTTCCATGTCGATGCTTGAGATGGCCTGCTTGATTGACACTTTCCAAAAACCAAAGCACTCAGGATCGAGTTTCAATGGTGATTGAACCGCAACAAAATCCAGTGATTTCTCCATACCCTTGCCGCAAGATCTCACCTGTTGAAAAAGGATATCAGAACTTTTTATCAGGTGCTTGCTCTGATACCAATTGTAAAGGTATAGAGGACAACAAATCACTCAAACTGCTTGGAAACGCGCCAAGCAAACGCTTTTATTCAAACTTATAAAAACTCCCTTTTACAAGTTATGAATCTAAACCTACTCTCTTGTCTATCTATCACAACACCCTGTGTAGATCTAAGAGAGTAAAATGAACACACTCACCTTCAAAGCTTTTTCTGATTGTGTGAAGGTTTACAAAATCTCACAACTTTTATCCACGAGTGCTAACTCTTTTTGCAGCTAGCCCTCGTCTCTTTAAACCCTTCACACACGATCTCTAACCTAGATCTTTGTGAATCCCTAACTAAAAGAAAATATTCCTTATCCTAAGAAATATCCTCCCTTAACTCTCTCGATCAAATATACCCTCAATATCTTCGTGTATATCTTGATCTTCTTCTTCATTCCTTCTCACGCTTCTTATCACGACTTCCATAATCTTCTTCCACGTCAGCCAATCTGCCATGTCAGCATACCAGCACTCTGAGACACTTCGCAAGCTCCTGTCACCTTCAGAGCTCTGATGCACTTTCAGGAAGATCGATCTGTTTCTCGCTAAACAAATTTATGATATAGAGCTTGGATTTAGAATCAATAACAAGGAACCATTCACCTGAATTTGCCAAGAATCGGATCCCTGAAAAGTCACGTTTAGTTTTGTAAACCCTAGCTTCATCCGGGTTATACAGAGCACAAACATCGTTCTCTAGAAACAGAATCAGCCATGGAGATCTTCTTTTACAGAGCACCGTTTGTTTCGAACATGAATACCAATTCAAACACACAATCTTAGCGCGGTGTAAGTCCACAAAACTCAAACGTTCAAACACAGATGTCAAGATGTCCATAGGGAGCTCCGACCAGAAGCCAGAATTAGGAGTCTTCATGCTTTTATCATACAAAGTAAGCCAAAATTAGGCTCGCTATGATTAGCCTAAACTTTAAACCTTTAAATCGCTATGCATGAGCCTAGAGGCCCTATACTCTAAACCCTCATATAGCTATGTATAAGCTTCTAACATGCATATAATTCCAATGGCACGAACCAAACCCAAATATCAAAAACACGAATCAGAGTGAAACGAGCAAAAACCGATCGAGAACCTTAAGATATCAATTGAAACCAAGGAACAAAACAAGCTGGGAGAAGAACAAACCTTGAAATTCTTAAAAATAACCTCAAAACACAGAAGATGCTGAATCCGCAATTACTGTAATGAAGTGATGATCAAAGAACTCAAAATTATCTATGCTTCTCGTCCTTAAGTAGAGAGAGAGATGTTTTTTTTTTTTTTGGTAGAAACTAGAAAGAGAGAGCAGCCAAAAAAAACAAAGAGGATAAAAAAGATGTTAAATTGTTAATAATGAATACAAAAAGTATATATTGGATGCTGAACTATTGGAGTTAATTATATCACCGGTTATGAATAGTAATTCAACCGGTTAATAGAATATAAATATACATAACCAGTGGTAGTAATTAAACCGGTTTAGAGAATATAAATATACATAACCGGTGGTATAATTAACTCATACGATCATGGGAAAGTCTATAGTCTATAGAAGAAAGTAATTGATTGTTTTTAGATTCAAATAAAAAAAAAAAAAAAAAATCCGGCAGCTAATTGTTCAGTGTCTATGTTTATAATATTTTGACTAGATTAATACCCATGCTGTAGCAAGGGTTAAATTTTATTTAATATAATATTTTAAATATTTTTATATGTTAAAATAAATTTTGATACATTATAAATTTTTGATACATCATTTTTGATAAATTTTTGATACATTGTGGCATTTTTGATAAATTTTAAATTATGATATTACAAATAATAACTTTAAGTTGTGATATTTATTAAAATGGTAAAGGCTTGCAAATAAAAATGTTAAGTACTTCCATTTTAATAATAGGAGGATTGCTAATGTTTCAGAAAGAAACAAATCATCAAGACGGAAGGAACCATCGAGCATCCTTGAGCTTTAAGTTGAAGAAACCCGGGAAACGTTTGAGGGTCTTTGTTGCGATGTTGAACACACATAAGTCAAGGCATGAACGTTTCTGGAAAGAGAAACAAGCATGGCGAGTGCGAGAGAAATAGATAGAGTTTGGTTGGATACCAAGGTCAGGATTAGCAGGCACGGTGATACCCAAATCCAGAAGCAGAGCCTCGTCACCTAAAGAATCTACCTCAACAAGCATGTTGTACAAACTATTACCCGGGAATAGATAACGGTTCTTCTTGTAAAGAAGAAACATCCAAGGCCTTGAAGACTCGGAAAAGATGCTCATGACAACCAAAATTTCTCCTGATGGTCTAACAGCAATGTTATAGCGACACTCATCATCATGATGATTTAATTCAATCGGAGGACCTGGTAAACAAAATGGTGATAAAATATTCTTGAAACCGTCTTGTCCAGACGAATCAAATGTGAGTTTTCGAATGTGATTACTAGTCGTTAAGACGTAAATACTGTCACCACGAGGTAGTAGTACCATATCAGACACATCTCGTAAGGCAAAGCGTGCTGGAATCTCATGGTAATGATCTTCCCCATTCTTGCAAAAGGCTAAATACTCAGTCATATACTTGCGGACTATATTCTTATGGAAGTACCATACAACAACGAACTCTTCCTTCTTATTGTCTACCCACAGAAGACCTCTCAGATTTCTCGCTTTCTGGATGACACAGCGATGGGTTCCTACCTCCTTGAATGTTTTATCTCCGACCCTCTTAATATTATATTGACAACCTTTGATCGACTCTAGAGGTGGAAGATCGATCTTTTTCTGGCTAAGTACATCTATAATATAGAGATTGGATTTAGAATCCATAACCAAGAACCAGTTACCTGAGTTTGCCAAGAATTTAATATTTGGTAAGTCTCTCTTCGTTTTATAAACCCTAGCTTCCTCCGGGTGGTATAGACGACAATCACCACTCTCTAGAAACATAATAAGCAATGGAGATCCGCTTAATCGAGGCGAGGTTTGTTTCGAACACAAATACCAATTCGAACATACCATCTTAGCGCGGTGGAAATAGACAAAACTCAAACGTCCCAACACACATCTTAATATGTCCATAGGAAGATCCAACCAACGAACATCGGCCATAATTAGGGTTAAGGAGACAAGGGGTGTAGAAGAATGTGTTGCTGCTGAGATCGAGTTCTTGAGTAGAAATGCAGAACTAGGGTTTTTTTCAAACAATATGCGATTTTGTAGAATGCGTAAAGCATTTGGGCCTCTCGTAAACAAGCCCAACGTACGGCATGAAAGAGTCAATATATAAAACTAAGACTTCTCTCTCTCTCTCAGTTTGTTTCTTACACTGCAAAAAAAGTTCTGAACCAATAAAACCTCTCCTGATGGTGTAACAGCAATGTGATTGCTAACACATGCTAAAATGTATTCCATTGTGTCCATATTTAATGAAAAATGTATCACTGTTGGTCTGTTGGATACGTCCATGAAACCTTCTTGTCCAAAAAAATTCAAGTCTTCGAATGAACTGATACTTAGTTAATATATATATATATATATAGACTGTCACCATCATGGAGTACTATATCAGATAAGCTCTGTAAGTTCAAGTCAAGATTGCTTCGTGCTGGAATGTGACGGTGATGATCTTCTCCGTTCTTGCAAAAGGCTACATATTTGGACAGAGGTAATATATAACAGAAGGAATCAAACGAGCAAGAGAAGGTGTCCCTGGTTACACCATTTCTGCTGTACGTTTTCAAATCAAACCAGACAAAAGTAAAAAAAATCAGCATAACATCAAAACAAGAATCTATCCCAAAAAAAATCACAGTAATTTCAGAACCCTGATTAAAGAAAATGCAATCCCTTCATTATAACCTCTGATTCAAAGTAATCATCAAATTGAATAGTTGCTATATGTATAAGCTTCTAACATGTATATTTCAGTACCTAGAATTGCACAAGCTGGCTGAACAACTAACCTCTCGATACATAAGATCTCACACTTGGTATCACCATGCATGTTCGCGGTGCATAGTTACTGATTCCGCATAAAAAAAGGGGCAATGACGACGTTTTTAGATAGATTAGACATTGAGTATAAGATTAAATTAAAGTAATGCGAGTTAAAAAAAAATTGCAAAAAAAGTTTTCAGTGTCTATGAAGAATTGATATTTTTGATGTTTTTAGTCACCATGTCCAGAATATGTTTTCAAAGCATATTTTATACATAGAAAATAAAATGAATTATAAACAGAAGAGAAAAATTGTGAAACTCTCCAAGAAAAGAAAGCAAATCAAGATCATGAGGGGAGAAACCAACGAGCATCCGTGAGCTTTAAGTTGGAGAGACCAGGGAAGCATCTGAGGTTCTTTGTTGCAAGGTTGAACACACATATGTCCAGGCATGAAGGTTTTTTGCCTCGCTTAAAAGTACGGTCATAACGGGTGAAATAGATGGAGTTTGGTTCGATGCCAAGAGTATGGTCAGCAGGCACGGTGATACCCAAATCAAGAAGCAGTGCCGCATCACCTAGAGAATCAACCTCAAAAAACGGGATCCGGTTTTCGATAATACTAGCGGGGTCTGTATTAGGATCCTTTTTGTATAGACGGAAGATCCTATGCATTGTTCTTCCACAAAAGATGTTCTCGACCAACAAAACCTCTCCTGATATTGTAACAACAATGTTAATGCTAACTGTTTTTTTATCACCACTCAGAGGACCTGGCGAATGAAATGGTACTAATCTATATTTCTCGTTCGAATATTCGGAATCTTCTTGTCCAAACAAATCCAGTTTTTGAATGACATGATAACTCATTGAAACGTAAAGACTATCACCACCACGCTCGAGTACCACCATATGGAAAAAGTCTGGTAACCACATGCCTGTTAAAACCTCACGGTAATGATCTTCTCCGTTCTTGCAAACGGCTATATAGTGAATCATACGCAAGTAACTCTTATTGAAGTACCATACTACGATGTACTCGTCTTTCTTCTCATCTAGCCACAAAAGACCTCTTAGCTCTTCCGCATTATAATGCATGACAGCTGATGAGGAATAATATCTTACATCCTTGAATTCACTATCTCCGACTCGTTCAAGACTATAGTAGTCACTCTTCATTGACTCTAGAGGTGGAAGATCAATCTATTTCTCGCTAAACAATTTTATGATATAGAGCTTGGATTTAGAATCTATAACCAAGAACCATTCACCTGAATTTGCCAAGAATCGGATCCCTGAAAAGTCACGTTTAGTTTTGTAAACCCTAGCTTCATCCGGGTTATACAGAGCACAAATATCGTTCTCTGGAAACAGAATCAGCCATGGAGATCTTCTTTTACAGAGTTCCGTTTGTTTCGAACATGAATACCAATTCAAACACACAATCTTAGCGCGGTGTAAGTCCACAAAACTCAAACGTTCAAACACAGATGTCAAGATGTCCATAGGGAGCTCCGACCAGAAGCCAGAATTAGGAGTTATGCTTTTATCATACAAAGTAAGCCAAAATTAGGCTCGCTATGATTAGCCTAAACTTTAAACCTTTAAATCGCTATGCATGAGCCTAGAGGCCCTATACTCTAAACCCTCATATAGCTATGTATAAGCTTCTAACATGCATATAATTCCAATGGCACGAACCAAACCCAAATATCAAAAACACGAATCAGAGTGAAACGAGCAAAAACCGATCGAGAACCTTAAGATATCAATTGAAACCAAGGAACAAAACAAGCTGGGAGAAGAACACAGATCTCAAGATGTCCACAAAACTCAAACGTTCAAACACAGATCTCAAGATGTCCATAGGGAGGTCCGACCAGAAGCCAAAATTAGGAGTCTTCATGCTTTTATCATACAAAATAAGCAAACGAGCAAGAGAATGTAAATAAGGGTTATTACTTCAGCTTTGCGTTGTCAACTCCAACCAGACAAGAATAAATCGTTCTAATTAACATGTAATAGGAAGGGGCTCGCTATGATTAGCATAAACCTTAAACCTTTAAATCGCTATGCATGAGCCTAGAGGCCCTATACTCTAAACCCTCATATAGCTATGTATAAGCTTCTAACATGCATATAATTCCAATGGCACGAACCAAACCCAAATATCAAAAACACGAATCAGAGTGAAACGAGCAAAAACCGATCGAGAACCCTAAGATATCAATCGAAACCAAGGAACAAAACAAGCTGGGAGAAGAACAAACCTTGGAATTCTAAAAAATAACCTCAAAACACAGAAGATACTGAATCCGCAATTACTGTAATGAAGTGATGATCAAAGAACTCAAAATTGTCTATGCTTCATGGGTTTTTTTTGGGTTGGTAGAAAGAGAGACAGATGCGTAATTACGGTGCGTTTTGTTTTGCCAAAAAAAAAAGGATAAAAAGATGCTATATTGTTAGGTATAATCTATACAAAGAGTATATTTATACTGGATACGTGATGATCTTCCGGTTAAGAGAATATAAACATACATAACCGGTGGTAGTAATTAAACCGATTTAGAGAATATAAATATACAGAACCGGTGGTATAATTAAATTAACTCATACGAATATGGGAAGTCTATATAGTCTATAGAAGAAAAGTAATTGATTGTTTTTAAAGTTCAAATAAAATAAAATAAAATAAACACATTTCCGGCAGCTAAAAGGTTCAGTGTCAATGTTTATAATATCTTGATTTCTAATGTTTCAATATTCACCTGTACGTTTTGAGAAGATCAAAAAGAAAAGACGACTAGACATTAAAAACATAAGGTGTAAAAAATCTCTTAAGAACACTACAAAGGAATGCAGAAAGAAACAAATCAAGACGGAAGAAACCATCGAGCATCCATGAGCTTTAAGTTGGAGGTATATCATGTTTTTAGTCCTTAATATGTTTTCAAAGCTTATTCGATACACATAGAATATAAAAAGAATTATAACAGAAGAGAAAATGTGTGAACTCTCCAAGAAAAGAAAAACAAATCAAGATCATGAGGGGAGAAACCATCGAGCATCTGTGAAGTTTAAGTTGTAGAGACCAGGGAAGCGTTTGAGGTTCTTTGTTGCAAGGTTGAACACACATATGTCCAGGCATGAAGGTTTTTTGCCTCGCTTAAAAGTACGGTCATGACGGGTGAAATAGATAGAGTTTGGTTCGATACCAAGGGTATGGTCAGCAGGCACGGTGATACCCAAATCAAGAAGCATTGCCTCATTACCTAGAGAATGTACCTCAACAAGCGGGTTCGGATCGTTGTTAATAGCATCAGGGTCTGGATTAGGATCCTTCTTGAAGAGACTGAACCTCCTACGCATTGTTGTTTCGTAAAAGTAGATCTCGACCAACAAAACCTCTCCTGATGTCGTAACAGCAATGTTATAGGTAATTGTTTTTTCATAAAAATCACGCCCAGGATTTGACGGAGGAAATGGCAAATTTTTGAAACCTTCTTGTCCATAGGAAGCTCCGACCAGTGGCTAGAATTAGGAGTCTTCATGCTTTTATCATACAAAATAAGCAAATGAGCAAGAGAATGTAAAATAGGGTTATTATCTGTTCCTCGAAAAATATGCATTGATCAAAAGTAAGCAAACGAGCAAGAGAATGTAATCGTTCTATATAAGCTTCATTAGCTCTGATTCAAAGTAATCTTCAAAACTTAGATAGGGAACCATTAAAATCAACAATCATATTTGAATCATGAGTCGTACAACTATGAAACAGCAAGATAGATCCCGAATCGGTCCTCACCGAGATGATATGAAGTAAGAAAACCACCTCGAGGCTACTGGATTCAAGGTGGATAGTAGTAGTTGAGTGACAGAGTAAAGAGAGATTTTAGAAAATACTTCTTTGATTGATTTTAGGATACGGCGCACACCATAACCCTAGTGGGTTGATGTCACTTGACTGTACCAAAACTAAACCGGGTTTACAACTTAACCGGGAATTATAAAATCAACCGACATTATTATTATTGTTCCTGGAGCAAACTATGGCTTGAGTTGTAGCAAATTATGTAACGCTATCGTTATATACGTAAGCTACAAACTATTCCTGGGCGTTCGGGTATTCGGTTTGGTTCCGGATATATCCATTCGGTTCCGGGTAGTTCAGATATAGAGGTTTAGGATCCATTCGGTTAATTTACTATTTCGGTTCGGGTTCGGTTCGGCTTCGGTTATTTTCGGTTCGGTTTCGGGTATCCAAAACAGTATAATATATTTTTAAAAAAATATTATTTAAATAAAACTTGATTATAATTTAACAAATATATCTAAAAACTTCCAAATATTTGGTTTATTTAAAATATTTTGGTATTTTGGTCTAAATATATATGATATTGGTGTGGTTTTTTGGTTTAATTTTATTACGTTATATATTCTAACATGTATTAATATGTCAAAACTTCAACTTGGTGCAGTGGCCACTTTGCATGGTCAAGTTTGCAGGGGACTCAAGTTCGATCCTTGGCTAAAACTTAATTTTTATATGAGTTCGGTTTGATTCGGATAACCGAATGGATATCGGTTCGATTCGGTTGATAACCGATATTCATGGGTAATTGAAACACTATCCAATCGGTTATTATCTACTAACCATACTCGAACCGGAACCGAAATTTCGGTTCGGTTTCGGTTCGGTCCGTTCGGTTTCGGTTCGGTCCGTTCGGTTTCGGTTATTTGCCCAGGACTACTACAAACGTGTAATTTCAGAACCAAGGGATTCATATATAATTCCTATGCTATTGTTTGAAACAAACAAACCCAATTATCATTACACGAATTAATGAAACCTCGTTGAACTTAGAATTGACTCAAAGAAGAGATTCCTAAAGTTTTACGAAAATTTAATGTTTACCCAAAAAAAAAAAAAAAAAAAAGCTAAATTAGCTAGAATATTACTAAAAAGTAGTCTTATTACAATAATAACACGTTATGAAAACCAAGTTTCTAAAACAATACAGAAAAGTTTGATTATTACTTCTAAACCAAGGTTGTTTCTTTTATTACAGTAATGTCATTTACATTTAAAATTGTCTTTGATTGTTAAGAGAAAGGAACACAAAAATCTTGAAGGATAGATTTCTGATTTTTTTGGGATTCTCTAAAATTTGGGTTGGCAAAAAACACCAGATTGATTCCTTCTAATTTGATAAAATCATGGCAAAAGAAACAAAATTATCAGAGCTTGACAAATATTCCATGGGTTCACTGTTCACTTTCTCTCTCGAGAACAAAGTTTCGGATCTAGTTTTTATTTTGCCTGAATTATCGTCGGAGCAGCAACAACAAGAGTGAGCAATCTTTCACTCCCGTCAGCGCAGCGGTGGGTTTCTGACAAGCAACGCGGCAGTGACGCATCCATGGTGGCTGGGACATGTGTTGCAGAGCGGCGGTTCTCTGGAGTCGACTCGGAGGCGGACCCGTATACCAATTACCACGATTAACTGAGATTGCTTGCTTTATAAACTCGGAATATATGGCGGTTTCTAACGCCTTTGCTGTTACCCCAAAGCTGGAGTATTTGTTATCGAATCAACTTAACCCATCATCATCATCTTCTTCTTCTTCTCCGGCGCCGTTTGGTGTAATTGGGATTTGTGATCTTCCCATGAACAATAATAGGAACAGGCGAGGTCTGATCTAGAGAGCCCGTTGCGAGATTTCCACTTCTAGAAGAAAAGAAGCAGTTTGACTCAGTTTGACTCACTCGGTTGTGGAAGATGTAGTAACAACATAGTCAAAGGAGAGAAGCACTACGAGCTGCGAGAGCTCCTCCTCCTCCTCCTCCTCCTCCGGCACCACCGTCGCTTCATCTTCTCCGCCACCACCGTCGCAGATTCTTGGTTGGCCTATTAGAAAAGCTTCGTTTCGAAAGAATTTTAAGGAGAATGTTAGATTAGATCATAAGACATCGACCATTCACGATGATTCTGGTTTTAAAGGGAAAGACATGACTGTTACAGGTTAGTGTGGAACAAAATAAAAATTGAAACTTTTTTCCTTTTCAGAATTTTAGTTGAGAATGTTCTTAAGATCTTGATTTTGAAATTAGATGTGGATATTATGAAGGAGAGATTTGCAAAGTTGTTGCTTGGTGAAGATATGTCAGGTTCTAGTAAAGGCGTGTGTACGGCTTTAGCCATCTCCAACGCTATCACTAATCTCTGTGGTAAGTTAAAAAAAAAAAGACTATCTTGTCTTTGTTTGTTTGAACTCAAGATATTTCAAAGTGTTGAAATAAATGTTTCTTGTTTTAGCTACGATATTTGGGCAACTATGGAGGTTAGAGCCGCTACCGAGGGAAAAGAAGGAGATGTGGAGAAGAGAAATGGAGTGGATACTTAGTGTTAATGATCACATCGTTGAGTTAACACCTTCAACACAAACTTACCAAGACGGCAAAAAGTTTGAGGTAAAGTATTTGATTTTTGTAAACTATTGCAATTGCATTTACTGGAATTTTAAATGATTCAGTATGTGGATCTTCTTCTTCAGGTCATGACTTGTCGACCAAGATTTGATATTTTCATCAACCTCCCTGCTCTTCGTAAACTGGACAATATGCTTCTCGTGAGTTTCACTCAACCTTTCTTATACAGATGATCTTCTCAAGTGAAACCTTTTCTTGATTTCAGATATAAATTTATGTTTGCAATAGGATATATTGGCGAGTTTCAAGAAAACTGAGTTCTGGTACGTTGATCAAGGGATTGTAGCTTCTGAAAACGATGGCTCAGCTTCTTTCCGCAGAAAGATTCAGCGTCAAGAGGAGAAATGGTGGTTGTCTGTCCCTCGTTTAGCTCCTAATGGTCTTACTGAAGAAGCAAGAACATAATTGAATCACAAGAGGGAATGTGCAACGCAGATACTTAAAGCTGCAATGGCAATTAACAGCCTTGTTTTAACCGAAATGGATGTTCCCGAATCATAATTGAAATCCTTCCAAAGGTTCTATATCTTTCATTCAGAGCATCCTTTTTAAACAATCTTTTGAAGAAATTTAGTATTCTGACATTAAACTTTTGGCACAGAACGGTAGGTCCTGTCTTGGGGATGTTATTTACAAGTACATAACATCTGAGAAGTTTTCTGCTGAGTGTCTACTTGACTGCCTTGATCTGTCCTTTGAGCATATTTCTCTTGATATTGCAAACCGTGTGGAAGCTTCGATATATGTTTGGCGCAGAAGAGTAGAAACAAAACTTGGAGTCAACAACAACAATAATACTGCAGGCTCTACTACTCCAAGGTTATCATGGGATATGGTCAAAGAACGTATGGCTACTGGTGACAAAAGGGGGTTGCTTGTGGAGAGATCTGAAACTCTCTTACGTTGCTTGAAACAGGGGTTTCCATCTCTAACTCAGACTTCTCTAGACATTAGCAAGATTCAATGGAACAAGGTCCAAAAACCAATCATTTTCTCTGTCTACATTATAGAGTGGCTTTGCTTGTTCTTACTTATATAAACTGTCGTTTGAAATATTTCAGGATATTAGGAAATCAATCCTCGAAAGCTACTCGAGGACAGTTGAAAGCTTAGCATCAAACATCGTAGCACGAATCGATGATTTACTCTACGTGGATGACTTAACAAAACAATCAGAGGATAACAATATGTTGCCAAATCCAACGGTCAGCAGCATTATAGCTCACAAGAAAGTGGTACCAATCCCTTATCTAATATCCGCATTAGGAACTCCATACAGAACAAGCTTCTCAACAATACCAGGCTTCTCACCTTCATTGATTAGCACCAAGAAAGGAGAGAGGAGGACACCTTACTCCAGCAAGGACACTAACAAAGTCAGTGAGAAAGGTCTTCTTCCTTCTCGAGGATTTGGAATAAGAAGAGTCTTGAACAATTATCTTGGCATGGAATCAAAACTGAAAATATGCGTGAGTCCTTCAGATAGTTCAGATACAAGTGTGATGAACCAGATCAGCAAAGGTGAAGAAGAGAAGAAAAGAAACTCAACATTAGTACATCAAAAAGGTCCTCCAAAGTACACCGTCTCTTAAGACCTTTTAGCAACTCAATAGAGACGAGTGTATAATAGACGCAGACATGGATTTGTTTTGTTTGATATTATTATTACTTGTAGTGTGTTTGTCTTATTTCCAATGGTAAAGTGTGTCTACTTTTGCAAACCAAACCAGATTAAAGAATGGAAGTAGCCGTAACAGACTCTCACCAACTCTGATTCTGGTCCCTTCTACACTTTTTATCTATGTGTCTCTTATGTTATATGCTTTTACTCGTTAGAAACATGGTTTTGTTTTTTTGGTTCCATGAATTTGATACAGTTAGGATTTAGGTATGTTTGTATGATGATGTGATGGAGAAATGAGAATGATTCTTATGCTTGATATGGTACTTGTAAATCTTTTTGGTTTTGGCTTCTGATTTAAGTTTTGATGTCTGAGTTAGGCACATGTGTGTTTTTATCTGGAATATTAACTGGTGGATTCAAACTGATTCGATCCAAGGAAGGAGACAAAGAAATAGAAAAATCATAATCCAATCAAGAAGACAAATAAAAATGTGCAAACAAACCATATGAGAGGCTCTCCTAAGGTAAAATACCATTAGCTTCCTTATATGATTGAATGAGTGATTTCTCATATTTTCTTCAAATGACTGTGTCTTGTGTCTTACAGCCTAGTCAGGTGACTAAGAAACCGGGAACGAGCAAGGTTGTAACCACTAGGAAAAATCAACCAAGCAAGGAGAAAAGCCTGACAAAGGAAGTAAATAAAGCAGCATCAACTGTCTCAAAGGCTTCAGGGTTTTCAACTCTAAGAGTGTCCAAGCCAGCTTCAATATCTACTTCTCGCCCTTCAGTAAAGAAGGAAACTGTGTCGACTCTACCGAGAAAGAGACACACCGCTACAAAGTCATTGCCCATTTCTCTCAATCTAGATCAGCCAGGCTCTGATCCTACTGTCATTGCAACAACAAGAAAATCCTTGATCATGGAACGAATGGGAGATAAGGACATTGTTAGACGTGCATTTAAGTCTTTTCAGAAGAGGTTTGACCAAATTAAACCTTCTGGTGATGGACAAAATACATCTCCAAAGCAGGTATAGTCTAATAGTGTTTCATCAAGTGGTAAAGATTCTATTAATTAGTAACTAAACGTTGATCAACGCTACCAACGTACGTTTAAACCAGGTTCCTGCAAAAAAAATGTACTACTAGTCAGAAAATAGCAGGTATTGAAACTCACTTTGCTCATGCATCACCATTCTAGAACTTTTCTATGTCTTGTTTTGAGTCCTAAATTTGTGTTCTTGTCCTGAAACAGACTTGCAAAATCAGATGGCACAAAGAGAAAAGATTCCAACTCTCACCGTTCTTCATCTTTTGTATCAAAAAGCAACAGGACAACAGAGAAACAGAAGGAGGTAACATGTTGATGACCATGACCATACCAAACTGTCTCCACCTTTTTCCTCTTATATAATAAACGTGAGGATGATGTTATTACCATACTTATATACCAATCATATGATTTTTTCCTGGGAGTTCTGTTATTCTTTTTTGTATATATTTGTCTTACACACTAGAAAAATTATTACAATCAGTTTTAAGACTTACATATTCAAGATAAATCAAGAACCTACAAGACCATATGGGTTTCTTTTAGCGTCCATGAGAGACGAAAGATTCAGTGAAGGTCAAGGGAACAATGGAACTGGACTCAGGAGAATCAGTTGTTTCACCTGAGATAACAAGACCTGGATAAACTTCTCGAGCTTAGAAAATGTCAAGTAAGTTATCAGGAAGCTGAGCCACACTGTCCAAGAATTTAACGATGCTGTACATATTCAGTCTGATGGCTGCTACCGAATGTGAACAGAGTAAGCCGAGTTTCAGAATAAGTGCTGCTTGCTCCTCAACACACTCATCTCCAATCTTATGATCAAGAACCTGCATGATATCTCCATTCTCCCAACACTCTAGCACCCAATCAGTAAGTACCATCTCGATTTGCGATGCTCGTGGCAATATAGGTTTCTCCCGTAAGCAATCTCTAGCATCACTACACCGAGTGCAAATACATCTGAACTTGTACTTGCCTTTCCTGTTCTTGAGAGCTCAGGTGAAATATACCCAAGTGTTCCTTCAAATCAACAACATTATGAAAGAAAGATCCTTTTTGAGACTAACAGAAATAAGCAAAATACAAAAAGGTACCTGCCACATGAGAGGTCTGAGGATCAATCCCATGATCACAGAGCTTTGCGAGACCAAAGTCACCAAGTTTTGCCTTCATATTAGCGTCAAGGAGGACATTGGCTGGTTTAATATCCATGTGGATAATCACCTGCACCCATTGTTGGTGCAAGTAACAAAGTCCAGAAGCTACGTCTTTAATAATCTTGAATCTTTGTGACCATTCAAGACTCATTATCTGTTGGTGGTAGAGGAACTTATCAAGGCTTCCTTTTGGCATACAATCATACACCAAGTAGAGTTCACCTTTGTGTCTGCAATAACCCTGTAGCCAAACTAAGTTAGGGTGTCTGAGACGCCCAATGGTTGCAATCTCAGTAATGAACTTCTCATTCCTTGTCTTGAATCATGAGAAACCATCTTCACCGCAATCTCTACGTTGTAAACTGGTAAGGTATCTTTATAGACTTTCCCAAATCCTCCTTTACCGAGAATCTCAGTATCCTTGAAACCCTTTGTTGCAGTGTGTAGATCTTTAAAAGCAAACCTATGAGGACCAAACTATACCTCCCAGTCTTCAAGAACTTCTAGTAGCTTCTTCCTCTTCAGGAAAAGCCATAAGCTGAGACTGAAGATGATGAGTATGATGACTCCTGATTATGTACGTACACTAATCTCAAGAACGTTTGTACATACACCAAACTGCAACATACATTAAACAAAAAAACGTTATGTACGTACACCCAAACTGCAACATGCATATCTTATATTTTTGACACCTATATAACTATGTTCAATGGTGGGTTTGACACTTCTATAACTATACTCAACGGTGGATTTAATTGTCATTGTGAGAATATGGTGAGAGAATGTGATAATACACCTTTTAGTTATACATATCTTTATGTGTGATTGTTTCACTTATCTCCCTAATTAGTCTCAAACAAGATTGAATGACATAGTTCGCTTTATGATGATTGCTATCACGTTTCTCACATAAGTACTTGTTTTGAATGTTACATTAAAATAACTTGTGTACGTACATGTTTTGAATGTTTTGTTTGTAAACAATTTGTGTGTTCATATGTATGTATGCGTTCATAACTTGTGTACGTATGCGTTCATATGTACGTACACGTTTATATGTACGTACACGTTCGATTTTAGGTTTAATGAACCCAAAATTACCAGAATATCCTCGTCTTCTACTTCTAACATACGGCTGAAAACCCTAATTTCTCCTGCCTCACTTTATTTTTTCATGACTTATGTCTATTTTTTTTGTTTCATTTGTGGGATTTTTACTCAACTATTATAGATTTTCATCTCAACATCTGATTTCTAACTTAAAAACCTATAAAAAGTGAGTTATATAGATCCTCCTATAAGTCTATCGCAACTTTATACTGTCTTTGCTTGATCAAACAAATTCGTATTATTCTGGTAAGACTTACAGCTGTCACAAATGCCTACTTAATCTACCACAAATTAGAAGTCTACCATTACACTACTAAAACTATTTCAAAAAACAAAGAAAGTATACCAAAAATATCTGTTAAGGACTAAGTCTGTCACATATATTTGTTGCAACGGGCCATTAGTCTACCATAAATATCTTCCCTACCTTTTAAGTCTATCGATCTACCCGCTCAACACATAAGTCTATCATCAAAGGCAGTTCCTCTACCAACTTAATCTAACGCAATCATATATCTATCTAATTAATCTACTTTAACCATAAGTGTACCAACACTACAACTAAATATACCAATTAAATCTAACGTACCCCAAAAAAATTTAACACATCATTTCTAAAATTCTTAAAATAGCATCATGCTTTTAATCTTATACTATTTATATATTCCTTGAAAATAATTTAAATATATATAAGTTATAATTATGAAGGTGAAACAACCGCACCCGGATTCCCAATCCTTACACCGGACACACGGTAAACATTCTCATCGGAACCCCATAATTCTGACAAGACAACCGGCGTTAACCGCTTCTTACTTAAAAGTTCCACAAATACTAGCTAAAGCAAACTATTTCATACTCTCCAGCTACTAATAGTAATCATACAAACGTACTTCAGCTCCACAAGCATTTTACATTTATAGACTCTGATTACTCCTCCAACTGGCCACTTCATGATCCACCCGAACAAGCCACTTAAGCATGTATCCCAAACACCACCTCATCTAGTTACTGAGTCGCACAACCAACCACCCCTAGCGACCGAGTAACAAGAGAGGTGGGCTGGAATACTTTATTTCGTCCAGCCACGGAAACACTTCTCCGACGAATCCATCGATTCACCGTCTTAGCTTTAACCCGGCATTCCTGAGCTCTAACTTGGTTCTACAACCACCATGACCTTGCTCCATAAGCTTACAGAGGTTCTAGCTCGAACCGAGCTTGTTGGTTCAACCAACAACACAACTTCACACAATTCAATCCATACAAAAGCTTATATAAACACTCGAATAATTCATAAACTAACCGTTGAAATCGGAGTTCCACCGTTGGATATGAAGCCCGGACTATGACGAGTCTCTCTACCAAATTTCTTCACGATCAGACAAGGTTTGAACCGCCAAATGCCGCCTAGAAAGAGCTATCTCGGAACAGTTTCTAAGGTTCATACTTGCCCCAGATTTCACAGTTTCAGCGAATTACTTGTCCAGGAAGTCACGAACATAACTCCACGATATCAACTCCAAATGAAAATATTTCAGATTCTGTTGACTCTTGGCATGATGGAGATCACGCCAGTATAATCACCTTTCCAAACCAATATAAGATCCGGCTCTGGCGAGCCTACAAAGTGCTACTCCACACTGCCTTTATCTCCAACCTTCTTTCACTTTCTTTCTCCTCTTCAGTTCTGTTCACTCTGCTCTGTTCTCCCATCACTAGAGAAGATTTACACAGCCATAACATGACTATCCAGACCCACAAGAGGCTTCCCCACCTCCGCCGCGTCTCTCTCTCTCATATGCGTCATGACTCCATCGCGTCTCTCTCTCCTTTTTGATAACAACATCCCTTGCTGTAGGACTCACGTTGCTTCTCCTCCTCTTGAGTCGGAAGACAACACGAACACAAACAACTCCATGGAGAAGGAGATGCTTACATGTATGCATATACTGATATACACGCACGGCTCATCCATCGCGTCTCTCTCTCCTTTTTGATAACAACATCCCTTGCTGTAGGACTCACGTTGCTTCTCCTCCTCTTGAGTCGGAAGACAACACGAACACAAACAACTCCATGGAGAAGGAGATGCTTACATGTATGCATATACTGATATACACGCACGGCTCATCCCTCTCCTCCTTACATCACCACCAAACCAGGCTCTACGCCTTTTATCTCTTTACCCAAACATTGATCAACGTAAGCCATTACATACACTGACTATTACAAACACGAGCCAGCCACAACAACAACGGTGGTGGCAACTAGAACAATCATGACAAAACACTTTCTCTCTTACGATTACATAATCACTTTAATAATCAGCGAACTCAGACCACTAAGAAAATACGATCCTCTCCCATGACCACCAAACTCACAAATCAGCGACTCACATAACACAACAACATACACGAGAGTTAAGGGGTTGTTCACAACAATGGTTTGCCCTCCGATGAAGACGTGACACGCGAAGACACAGGTTGTTCACAACGAGAGTCTCGTGGTTCACAAACGGCGGCAACCAACACGAACAACATAACAAACCACAACGGCAACACAATCGAGCTAAGCCATTTACCTTTCTCGGCATCACCGGTTTACTCTCCGGTGAAAACGTTACACACGAGGGCACAAGCTGTACGCAACGAGGGTCCAGTCTCGATCCCCTCTTCATCACACGCCAACACCACCTCGCCCTTCTCTCCTCTCACGAACCATAGTTTAGCTCTTTCTCTAACCCCGAAACCGAACTCATCCCCTCTCTTCCTCTTACCACCATCGAGCTTCTCTCTCCTTTCATCTCTCTGGTGGCGACCATCGACCAACGTCCCCCCCCCCCCCCCCCGAGAAGAAAATAGGCGTAGACCGTTTCTAAAGGGAACGATAGGGTTTCTTGGTTTAAATCGATTAAACCACAATTAAACTAAACTAAGAATTAATTAAACCAGTTCTAATTTAATTAATAACTCAATCAAGTTAATAAACCAACTAAAATTAAACCAGCTTTACTCCAATTCCCGACATACACACAAATTTTCTTTTTTTTTTGGAGACACGGGCGTTACAGAAGAGTGTTAAAAGATGGACAATTTTCACAAATTGCATAAAAATAAGTTTTGTTTTTAAATTTATCACATCATTTCTAAAATTCTAAAATTAGCATCATGCTTTTAATCTTTTTTTTTTGTCACGAGCTTTTAATCTTATACTCTAAATACTAAACATTGTTTGCAGTTTGTAAAAAAAATTCCATTGACACATTACTCTGAGTAAACACATTCATGACAATAAATACAGTTATAAAACATATTAATTGTAATTAATTTTGTCATATGCATAATGTCTTAAAGGTAATTGATTGAGCGAAGTAAATGTAACCTAAAGAAACTGAACAAATAAAATGTCCCAAACTAAATAAATGTGTGTAGACAATTTAGTTTTAGCAATAATGTGTATTTTTATTTAATTAAGAAAAAAATTGACACATGTTAAAAAAATTGAGTGGTGCCAAACGAAAATTTCTCATAATGACATATATAGTTAAATATACTTTATTATAGTTTAATATATAGTAAATATTGACAAGTGAAACCGATAAAAATAGTTTGGTAATAAAGCTAAAGTTGTGAGAAAAAAATTAGTGAGGAATTTATAAATTGTAAAAACAAAATAGAATATTCTTGTAAAATAAATTACTTTTTCTTTAACAAAAGTAAACTTTAGAGATTCTTGCTATGAAGTAATACTAAATTAAAAACCCAAAAATAATTAAAAATTTGGTAGACGAAAAGAAAATAAATGAACAATTTTCTTCGTAAAGAAATTTAAAGAGAAATTAGTGAGGAATTTATAAATGGTATAAATTAAAATAGATGAAATATATTCTTGTAAGATGGATTACTTTTTCTTGGACCAAAGTAAACTATATAGATTCTTGCTATGAAATAATACTAAACAATACAAACCAAAAATAATTAAAGATTTGGTAAAGGAAGATAAAAGAAATGAATACTTTTCTAAGTAAATAAATTTAAAGGATCAAACTTCAAATTAACGTAAAATACATGTGTCGCAAAAATAAAACGTCAAATGTCACATCGATAAGAAAAGTTGAAAAAAAAACTTGTCATATTATACAAGACTCAAGAGTCAAATCTAAAAACTCACTATATAATCCATCTAACTCTTAGAAAAAAAAACTCTAGGTATTTTTTTTTAAATTTTTATATTTAAAATTAACTAAAAGTTATAAATCATATTCATCATTCCAAAAATCTTTTGTTAAATTAAGAATAGGAGGAATTTCTTTGCTTTTAAAAGAATGAATTCTAGAGAATAAGTTAGAAAATTTATATTATTTTCATTTAGTCATGGCAAAAAAAAAAAAAACAGTTCAAACAGACCTATCTTATTATATAAAGCTTGATGTCAAAATAAGATCGTGACACGTGTCAATTGTATCAATCAGATGTTAACACATGTCAATTCTAAATTTATTAGAAAAATTTAAAATAAAAATGTTAAAATTCAAAACCTACCATAAAAAGGTTTTACATAAAAGTAGAATAGAGAAAAGAAAAGTTAATTTTATATAAATTCCTTTAAAGAAAAAAACCTTTGTAAACTTCCAAATGTAAAACAAAAGTTTTATTTTTAACAGTTCTAAAAATATTAAAAGGCAATTATAAAAAATTATAAAATTTAAACAGCTTTAAATTTTAGAAAAGATCATTATAAGGAAATTATAAATATATATATATATATATCACAAAATTTGAAATTATAATATGTTTACTTATTTTAATTTTAAGTTGCTAATTTTATAAGAAAAATGATTACTTTTTATATAAGATAAAAAAATGACTGTGAAAATTATACAATTAATTAATGTTTCTAAAAAAATGTAAATACTCACCTTTACATAAAGAAAAATATTGTTGAAGTGAAAAATAAAAAAAGAAAAAATAGATCGTCTCATATTTTATTCACCAATCAAATAATTTATTCAAAAAGACTGCTAATGTAATATATAAGATAAGAGTATGTAAGAATACATATGCGTTTTTGTAACTATAAAAATGTTAAAGTGAAGAGATATATAATAGGTTATTTAATGTGTTCATACAAATAATTTGTTGGTAGTAGTAAAGACTAAAGAGTATATTTTAACAGTAAAATATATTTGTTTGTACAAATACTTTTTTAGTGGTAATGTAGATAGTAGATTTGTAAATGGTTATACATTAGTGTATTATAGCAAAAAAAAAACAACTATTTTCTATAACTAAAAGTTTATCTCTTTACTTTTATATATTGTTTTTCTTTACGAAAAGAATTAAACATATATTCTTTGTTAAATTTAATTTAATTTTAATAACTTTGAACTCATCTAAAACTATTTTCTTTAACTAAAAGTGTATCTATATTACTTTCTTTTTTCAACCAAACAATAAATTAAAAGGAAATTCCTCGGTTAGTTGCACAAGCCAGAGAGAAGGGGTTTACAAAAGAAACTATAGAGATAAGAGAATGCGAAGCACGAACAAGACAATCTGCCTTCGTATTTGATGCACGCGGGATCCAAGAGATGGAGAATAGTGGGAAGGACTCCAGTGAGTTAAACTCATTGAGCAGGTTGGAGAAGGACGACCAGTCTTCAAGGTACTGCACCATAGTGAGTAACTCAGCACTATTAGTCTCGAAATATTGACAAGCAATCCCTGCAGCACGTATCCATTCCATTGCCCACAACAACACTTTTAACTCCAAATGCAGGGAGAGGGGCTCTATCTTAGACACTTGGCCCCCAACAACAAGGTTCGCTCCTCACCAACGTAACACCACCATCCCAATCCTGAATGCACATTGGTTGGTTTCCAAGAACCATCAATCTGACAACAAGGTGAAAAAACCTGGACATCCAAAGTCGGAGATGGAGCTGACATGACCGCCGCAAAAGAGAGCGCCTCTTCCCAGGCTAACTTATCGCCAAAAGCCTGACTAATTATATCATTTGTCTCAATCTCTAAACCTTGAAAAACTTTTTATGGCCTTCCAGATTGCCCATAAAATCTATGGTAATTGAAAAACTTGATCAATATCACCCTGTTCAACTTCGATTACACCAACTCATATGGAAATCCCTCAAACGAGACTAGAGTCGGAGATAAATCTCAAACTTCACACGACCGAGAGAATTCAAAAAAAAAGTGATTAATAATCTCAACCGCATAGTCGCACCTTTTACACCAAATATCACATTAGACACCTCGGTGTATCTATTTACTTTTATAGATAGTTTTTATTTACTAAAATATTTACTTTATATTCTTTGTTAAATTTAATTTTATTCTATAAACTCTAAAGCCGCACATCGGATGGGTCCTAATCTAGTATATATATATTTCAAAATATATGAATATTCGAAGATACACAACTCTATAATGAACAATTGATGTTTTACAACAAAAAAAACAAATGAACAATTGCAACTTTTCGTAATACACACAATCAGAATTTTTTACAGATTTTTTTTGGAAAATTATCTAAAAATACGATTAAAAAAACATAAATTTTGGTGGCATTTATTCAGATTGTTGTTATATATGGGTTAGATTAATGTCAGTTAAAAACAAAACTGCAAAAAGAAAAAGTTTCCAGTGTTGAATATGTCTCCAAAGCTTATTCGATACACATAAAATTAAAATATAACAGAAGAGAAAAAGTGTGATCTCTCCAAGAAAAGTAAAACAAATCAAGATCATGACGGGAGAAACCATCGAGCATCCGTGAGCCACAAGTTGGAGAGACCGGGGAAGCGTTTGAGGTTCTTTGTTGCAAGGTTGAACACACATATGTCAAGGCATGAAGGTTCCAAGCCACGTTTACAAGCACGGTCATGACGGGTAAAATAGATAGAGTTTGGCTCGATGCCAAGGGTATGGTCAGCAGGCACGGTGATGCCCAAATCAAGAAGCAGTGCCTCATCACCTAGAGAATATACCTCAACAAGCGGGTTCGGGTTGTTCAAAATAGCATCCGGGTCTGGATTAGGATCCTTCTTGAAAAGACTGAACCTCCTCTGCATTGTTGTTTTGTAAAAGTAGATCTCAACCAACAAAACCTCTCCTGATGTTGTAACTGCAATGTTATAGCTAATTGTTTCATAAACATAATCACGCGGACGAAATGGCATAAGGGTATCATCATTCTTGTTAGATCTTTCGCATTGAGGATGGTAACTGAGGGACGTCCAAATCCGAATACTACTACCTCCTTGAATTCATTATCTCCGACTCGTTCAAGACTATAGTGATCCCTCTTCATCGACTCTAAAGGTGGAAGATCGATATGTTTCTCGCTAAACAAATTTATGATGTAGAGCTTAGATTTGGAATCAAGAACCAAGAACCAGTTACCTGAGTTTTCCAAGAATCTGATCCCTGAAAAGTCTCTTTTTGTTTTGTAAACCCTACCTTCATCCGGGTTATACAGACTACAAACATCGTTCTCTGGAAACAGAATCAGCCATGGATGTCTTTTTTTACAGAGCAACGTTTGTTTTGAACACGAATACCAATTGAGACACACAATCTTAGCGCGGTGTA
>NC_141899.1:17713581-17814936 GCF_030686135.1 Camelina sativa | reverse complement strand
CCTACAAAATTGCATATCAATTGTGTAGAAGACCACTGCGTTGGTTAACAACTTCGTGCAAATATTTTACAAAGCAAAGTGGACTAACCCGTGTATCAGCAAGGAGCAGAACCCGCTTCCAAAAGAACTCAGTAACATACCACGAATTCAAGACCTTCGCTTGGATAATCCAATTCGTTTTTCCTGGTCTAAGATCAGCGATGGCATCAACTCTAAACTCCATGGTTTTTTCTGATAAGATCCTGTTACTCGTGTCTACCCTGGGTTTGGATAGGAGACAGGGGGTGATGCTATTTAAATAATACAAAACGTCGCGACTCTTCGCTTTCTTTGTTTTTCTTCGGGTTTATATTTCAAATTTACTTTAATTCGTAGTTTACATATTAAAAAACCATAATTTAATTGCCGGTCCAGCAACATTGGAAGCCCAATGCGAAAAGAAATTGTATTGTTTACTTTAAAATTGTTTTTCTCAGTAAGGCCGATGTAATTTTTGAAAATTTTAAATGGGTCCTCAACTCAAACTCTAAAAATTGAGGCCTTCTGATGTTTGTTCGAATGGGCTTATTAAATTTGACCGAATGTTGTTTGAGTTTAAGAAATAAACAACAAATCCATACCGAATGGGCTTATTAAAATTGAGACCCGATACCTTGAAATCATAGGGATGTGAACACTTCCCGACTTCACCAACCGAATGCACAGTAGTAACAAAACAATACATTTCTCGTACCAAACGTAACGACCCATGTACCCACACACACTTTGTTGTACATACACAATTGGCAGATATATCTATTGTGTATAGTTCTTTTGCAAGATAGAACAGTTACAAAAGGAAAGGAAACAACATCAAGTGGTACATGCTTAAAAATAAGTAGAAGAGAAAACCATTGAAACAAAAGGCCGGATTCAGTCCGCGTAAAGCCTATGACGTAGATATTAGTACTGCGTTTATAACAGAAGGCATTTAGATGAAACGTTTAGGGCGAAACATCTAAAGAGATAATATAACTAAAGGATCTCGGATATAGATTTCGCCAACCACCAAAGGCCGCAATTGTTGCACACCATGTCATAGTCTCGATAGTTGAGAGAGTACAGACCATGCTCCAATAAACACAATTTAGCACATTCCGGAGAAGGGATCATAGGGGCAATCGGATAGACGAATGTATCCTTGTACGTGTTTTCTCGCGCCGTCTGATATCTACCCAGCAACATGAACAACTCCCTGCCCAAAATCCTTGTTTGAGTTGTATTTAGTTGGTAGTGGTATTCCAAAAACAGGTAAAGATAATGACCCGCCATGTCGAGGTTCCCATGTAACATAGAAAAAAATCCACATGCTAGTGTGGCATCATCTCTTGCGGGTACGTTACGAGTTAGAAGTGCAATATCTCCCTCAATGTCGCTTTCCTCGGCAACAACCCGGAGACCTTCGTAATAGATTGCCTTTTCGTTCCCAGCGTCAAGGCATTTTTCGAAGATACGCCGGTGCATCCCTTCCTCTTTTATTCTACGATTTCGATGATGTAATTTTTGGAACCAAGAAGGATGGCAAGTAATGCTGGAGATGTTAGCATCCTTGAGAACTTGAGGCCTAAGCGCTGTTTTGACTCCTCGAGGTCCTGCCTTGACTATTGGAGCTAGGTAGTTCAAACCATCAACTGCGAGAAACCCGAAGATGATAATCAACATCTCATCTGGTAGATGAGGCATTTTTTGAGACGCAGACGCCATCTTGCTGTGATTTTTCAGTAGGAACTACAACTTGTACAGAAGGGTGTTTGAAGAACACAAAGTTCAGGTTGCACTCAGTGGGACTGGTAATTATAATTTATAGAACGCTAACGAGATACGCATTTAGCTAACACCCTACCCGTTTATTGTTGTAATGCAACGTGACAAACGTCACTTACTACTGTTTAATTAAAACTCGCTGAGATATAAATCACATCACGCTGAGATAACACGACTTGGGGGGTTGGAGTTGTCACTTCGTCCAACCTACTGCTGTCATGTCTACCCTAAGTAGAGCCTAGCGGAATTTAAGAGAAATAATTGTCTAAGTAGTGTATAACGCATTTGACATCCGTTATTATGGTGGCGCCACGTATATACTAATACGAAATAGAAGAATCTGCGTCAGCGGATATATTTATAATTAATTTGCATACAGGGGGTTTTGCTCACCCAAACAATAATTGCATAAATGGAGATAATGCCTGAACTATTCCTTCCCATTCTACGAACACGCAAATTGCAACTCCTAATACGTACAAGGCCTAAAGTATATACTATTGTACGTACACTAAACGTACATTCTCTTGAACGTACACTGAAATTATAAACGTAGTTATTACACTAATATCTTTCAGGTTGTGTACGTCTTAGTATTATATATAAGTGGTTTTGCAATGGGTAGGTACGAGTTTTAGGCACCCAACCTCTTAGTTTTCGTAAACAACATATTAAGTAGCGATAGATTCCGCGTTCTTATGAAGGATACAACCTAGGTGTTACATGAACCAAAATGGTAGTACAACAGGGAGACATTGTAAACGGATTTAGTTGCCGTAGAAGGATTCTAGAAGATATAAAAACTGCGTTAAAAACATGATATTCGTTACATATTACGTTTAGGGCGAAACATCTAAAGAGATAATATAACTACAGGATCTCGGACATAGCTTTCGCCAACCACCAGAGGCCGCAATTTCTGCAGCCAATGTCATAATCTTCATACCATTTGTTTTTGAAACCATGCTTCAATAAACACAATCGACCACATTCCGGAGAAGGGATAAAGGGAGCAATAGAATAGACGAATGTGTTCCTGTATGTGTCTACTCGCGCCGTCTGATATCTACACAGCAACCGGAACACCCCCTTGGCCAGAAACCTGCTCGTTCCGATTTAAGTGGGTAGTGATGTGAATCAAACAGTTGAAGAAAATGTCTAGCCATCTCGCAGTTCCCATCTAACATAGAAAAAAACCCACAAGCGAGTGTCGCTATAGGTTCCGCGGGAACGTTACGAGTTAGGAGTGCGATACCTTGCTTAATGTCTTCCACCTCGGCAACAACCCGGAAACCTTCGAAAAAAATTGCCTGTTTGTTGCCAGCATCTAGGCATTTATTGAAGATACGCCTGTGGATCCCTTCATTTTGGACTCTACCATTTGGGTGATGTGGTGCTTGAAACATCGTCGGATCCCAGCATAAGGTGAAGATGTTAGCATCCTTTAAAACTTGGGGAGAGAGCGCCGTTTCTACACCTTGATGACCTGCCTTCAGTATTGGAGCGAGGTACTCCAAACCATCAACTGCGAGAAAGCCGAGGATTTTAATCAATATTTCATCGGGTATATCAGGCATTTTTCGAGTTGTAGTCGTCATTTTCACTTGAATTTTCTAAAACAATGTTTCGTATGTGTTGCAACTTGTGGAGGGTACTCTAAATAAAGAGAAAGTTCTAGTTTGGAGTTGCAGGGTTTTTAATAATTATGGCAATGAACAGCGACATGTATAAGTGCGCCTTTTAAGCTTTTTTTTTTTTAAATCCGCGTGATGTTACCAATCAAGACATATTCTGTAGTTTTAGTTTTTTTTGGAAAAGTAAAATTACTGTTGCGGTTTCCAAAACAGTTAACACATGAACCGCATATACTTGGAGCCCATGAACCGCATATACTTTACCCAACTACCATTTACCTAGCGGTTTCATAAATTCCGCACTGAACAAAGCAATAATTTGATTTTTCTTTTTTGTTTAATACTAATACAAGTTACAAATCCGCACATAATTCGACATAGAGAGAGGTCAAACTATAGCCTAAATACGTAGTAATCATTGTTCCATACGAACCATGTGTGAATATATTATTTGTTCACACCCTTAGTTCACACTGTGATCAGATTTCGTAACTTAGTAATGATTACAAACACATCATGTTAAACGTACTCATCAAGACACATCGATGAGATATAAGTCACATCCCTCTACTTACTTGTTAAACAACTCTTCTACGTCTTCCCATATAAGACTTTTGCGGGTATCAGTTGTCACATCGCAGTTGCCAACAGGTGTCATGTCTGACAATAGACGTTAAGCTGAGCGGGTAGTGAATAATCGAGATTGAGATAGTAGATTATAGTAGTAGACTTCAAATCCGTTATATGGTTATGACACGTGTATACTAATAGGGGATGTGGGGGATTATATATGGTTATGATGTAAAGAGGCCTAAAATATTCCAACCGGCCCATTAAGATTCTCAAAACGACACTCCATCTATATTGTTAGTGGATGTTTATAAACTCTTAATAATTAGTGGTTTGATGTTACCTCGCCATCTTGTCACGCAGTTATATCAAGTATCATTTATATCCATACCAAATACTTCCCCAACCATATCAAACGATTGTATTATAAAATCGTTTGCATTACAATGTGCACATAATACTTTCACTACAAATATGACCAACCCAAATCTTCCTGACGATCTGTTGGCGCGAATAGCTAAACTAATGGCAGCAAAACACTGGTGGTACATGCAGTCACTCCTACGTTCGGGAAATAGAGGCAAAACTATAGTTTACCGTCGCGACGTCCTGAAAGAGGCAAACATCTTCAACATGTGCAGTGACCCCGATGATATCATGTTTGGTGGTCGACACCGGAAGTTTTTTGAAAGGTGCCTTGATGCGGATAATCCAACGGCCATATATTATGAAGGCCTTCGTCTTGCAACAAAAGATGGGGACATTGAAGGGGCCGTAAATTTACTCTTGGGTAACGTACCAACACATGCCGACGCTACTCTTGCGTCTGCCATGTTGTGCATCTGTAAAGGGTCCGAAGTCCAGGCGGGTCATTTGCTTCAGCTGTTTTCTATAAAACACTACCCACTTGACTCCGAAGAGGTTGGAGATATGTGTGAAGAACTCATCACTGAGCTTATTCACTATGGAGCATCACACAATACAACTTATGGTGTGTTTTTTGACTACCCTGATGATGGGGAAATAACAACTCCTTCGTGCGCACTAAAATGCGCGCTCTCAATGAGGAAGGAAGACGTACTCAATATGGTGGGCCCTTACAAGCATCGTTGCAGGAAATGCACAATCTGGTGGTGCGCTCGCCGAATTAGTCAAATGCTTTGGTAGTTTTATAACGAAACATGTTTGCATTTAAAGGTAACCACGAACTTTGTTAGATGTGATAACTGGCTATTAGTTTTAGTAAAACTAATAGTTTATCGAATATCTTATTCTGTACGATACATGGCTAAGACCTACATCAACAGTTACATGCACGTGTAGCTCGAATTGAATATTACCCTTTCATACTTAAAATTGAAACCACTATATTTAATATATAATATAGGGAAATTAACAATGTGTTTGTATCTAATAGTAGTCGTATTTAATGCAATGACATGTTGCTATTTTTAATGCAATGGCCAACTGATTTGACGTCCATATAAGTGAATTTTAATCCATATGACTTGCAGGGTTGTAGATGTCAAATATCAGTTATGTAATTTCACTTATATACGTACACGAGTACCAAAGAACCAACATAGCTTGTTGAATACTTTTGGCGTGGCTAATAAACATAAAGTAATCATTACATTTATATAAATATATTCCTATACAATCAGTACATTTTACTGTTAAATACCATCGAATTAATTACCTGTTATAGTAAAAATAAAATTACCACTGTTCTCACTATATATAGATGTGTGTACGTAAGAAGATGTTTTATTCCCTACACACAGCAAATACCATCCACAGCCCATTACGTCTCCAACAAAATAAAAAAACAAAAACAAAAACAATGAACACCCCTCCGAACGAGATATTCCTGGCCATCAAGCTGCCAAACCCTACAAGCCTCCTTGTCAATTTTATTCCCGTATCTGTCACTCCTATCCCCGTATTGGTCGAGGCGCTGAACACTGTCGACCTCCAAACTGTTCAACTTCGTCCGTTCATCACGTGGCCACAGTTCATCACTATGGAGTCTAAGTTCAGGCCCTACTTTGAGCTTCTCCTATACAGGGGCCACATCGTAGCGAACTATCTTGAGGGCGTCAGGCTAGCTTCAAACTCCCCCACCTTTGCTGAAGGTATGGCAAAGCTACGCTATTTTGCACCAACGGATCCGTATGCGAATTTTGCTTATGTGCTGTTCGCAACGTTTACGGGCCAAGTGACGGAGGCCGAGGCGTTTGGCAATATTTTCTGGTTCATGGTCCCTCACATGAACACCGCCGTTGAAGTCGCTGGCCTGGTTATGTACCATGTTGCGAACCTCCATCTCGGTGGTCCCCTTTTTGAAGTGAGATCGTCGCCTTCTCTCCTCCACCGCCGTAGGTGTACTTGCAGTAGCTACCTCACCGGGTGTAAGTCCTGTTTTTTCTACTAGTATGCACAGGAGTTGCGCCCGTTCTTTTAAGATCCTCTTTTCATGTTTTTATTTTTTTTGCGGATTAACCTTAGTGACGACGTTTTCAACTAGGTTAATGTATAAATATTATGTACTTGATGGTTGTTTTTTTCTTTTTGGAACCTCGAACCGTTATCCGGTGTATGCCGGAGTTTATTTTATAATCAACGTATGTATTCTATTTAGTGTTTTCCCGCCATCGTACACGGTGCCACACCTATGTATTTGTGTACGTACAACGTAACAGGGCATCGTACATAAATACATAGTTGTACACGGTTCCAAACTAGTTCTATTGTCTGTGACGTGTACGTACACATGGACTAGTCCCGTTCATATCGTCTTGTTTTATTTAATAACATACCCTACAAATTATCGATGTACGTACCACCGCTCATATAAGTTCACATGTACGTACCAGACGTATACAACAACACATTAAAACAAAAAAAAAATAAACTTTAAAGAGCAGCCATTGGAGATTATAGAACTAAAGGATTTCACATATAGATTTCGCCAACCACCAAAGTCCGCAATTAGTACACAAGATGTCGTAATCTCGAAAGTTTATAGAGAAGAAACCGGATTGGATACAACAAATGGCGGCACAGTCCGGGTTAGGGATGAGGTGAGTAGATGGATAGACGAATGTATCCTTGTACGTGTTTTGAATTGCCACCTGGTATGTAAACAACAGGCGAAACACAGACTTGCCTACAAAGCTGACCCCATTCGATTTGAGAGGAAAGTGATGTGCATCAAATAAATGAAGAAAATGAACCGCCATCTGTTCGCTTCCATATAAAATAGAAAAGATACCACATGCCAGTGTTGCCTCAGCGTCTGCGGGAACGTTACGAGATAGAACAGAAATGCCTCGCTTGATGTCTCTCTCCTCCGCAACAATCCGGAGGCCCTCGTAGTAGATTGCAACTTCGTTTCCAGCTTTGAAGCATTTTTTGAATATACGCCTATGAATCCCTTTATCTTGAGGGCCACCATTTGGGTCGTCTGACCTTTGGATCAATAACGGATCCCAACAGATGTTGTAGATGTTTGCATCCTTTAGAACATAGGGGTCAAGCACCGTCTTCAGTCCTCGCCGACCCGACTTCAATATTGGAGCAAGATGCGACAGCCCATCTACTGCGAGAAGCCTAAAGATTTCGAGTAAAATATCATCAGGGAGATATGGGAGCTTATTGTGTGCTTTCGGCATTTTTTCTTTTTTTTTGAGATTTCGTTATCGGAGCTATTATATATGCTTCAACAATAAAGGAGGTAGGTTGTGAAATTTGTATATAAACTGTACAATATAATTACTCTGCGTGTCCTTTTAGCACAATGCGTATTGAAGAATAAGTTACAGAGAGTAATTAGTTGGGAAAAGGTGTACGTAATGCTTACGCAACATCATACTGGTTCACACGATAAAGGTTTTTCTCTCGTCGTCTCGGTAACCAAAAATATATACTGTACTCGTTGGGCAAAGTTTATAATTATTACTTGCTTAAAAAGTGATCAGTAAACACTATGATGAGATAATAGTCATTTCAAAATATAAGTAAGACTGATTTTACACAAAAGAAGATGTCAAATCCCTGCATGTACTTGTCGCATTTAATGCTATAGCTATTGGCTGTTCCGGACGTCAAAGTGGAAAGTTGTGTAGTTCGTATATAATTTGTCTCAAATCCGGTTTGTAGAAAAAGACACGTTTCCGTACTAGCATATTTTACAAATAAAATTACACGAGTTCTCTAACTTTATAAATCAAATATGTGGCTGTTCAAGATAGATATTATTTTTAACTGCAGTTTATTTGTCTTTTTGTGGTTAATGCATGAGAAAGACATGCATAAATTGTATACCTTTTTATTATGCTCTTCACCCTTAATCTAGAAAAGCTAAATATTTGATCTACCTTTACTCTGCTTGTAAATCTGAAACCGCTAATAACCGAATATTATTTAAAACAAGCCCGATTAAACCATCTCTTGAAGTATTTATCACAATTATGGTACAGGGTTTCGAATTGAGGGAAACATAATTTTGGTCTATCGATGCTTGTTAACATTTATGAGTTTAATGGTTAAGGTGTGGGCTTTGTGATATCCTCTTTCGTTTTGGTCGGGATCTCGTTATTAATTTATGATTCCCGGTTATTTGTTAGTCTTGTAAATATACAAACTATACATATGTACGTATACTACATTGGGAAGGTACGTACATTTAGGGTCTTATTAAACGGACACCATGAAAAGTTGAAAAGCCGTGTCATTTCAAGATTTCGCTCTCCGTAAATATTTAGATTGCTCTCAACCTTCGTCAAATCCTAACACAGTTTAAAGTAAGAGATATCCAAAATCTGAGATCACCATGAGCTTCAGAATCGATCGTATTGCTGAACTGGACCGTGAGAGAAGGAATTGGTGTTGGTGTATCCACGCCAAGGGGTTGAACGCTTGGTCGATTCACGAATGCTTTATAAAACGAGTTCTCCTCCTTGTGGACGAAGAGGTTAGTTGAACAAGTCTTTCTTAATTCGCTAAATCCAACAGTTTTTGATGTATAACAATTTATATGTTATGAAGGGTTCCACAATCGAAGTGGCGTTTCTACAGGGTGAATACCCAAATATCCCGCCAAACCCTGAAATCGGTTCCTGGTACGATATTCGGGAGTTTAAATTAATCAATCCAACTCTCAAGGAGAGGAATACTCATCACCCATACCAAATCAAGTTTATGCATGAGTCAACCATGGATGTGATCCAACCTTTGAATCACAAAAATTACTTCCGCTTCGAGGATATCGATGATATAACTCGTGGCAGAGTTACTCATCCCGTTTCTTTCGGTATGTTTTATCTATAATTTCTTTAATATGTATATATTAATGTCCGTGGAATTATGAACTTGCGATGGTTGCTGAGATTCATTTAGTGGTCGTTTGGTCAGTTGAGGACGTTACTTTTAAGTGTATCATTTGCAAAAGTACAAAATAAACGTTACATCCCCATTTTATTTTCCCCCCCTTAGATATTTGTGGGTGCATCGTAAATGTGGACGTCATAAGAAGACGTTACGATGGCAGGTGTATTGAAGTTGTCTTCACTCTCCTGAATGGCAGGTTAAGTACCTATTATGCTATAGACATAGTAATATACATATATATATTGGAACTTCATAGGTTTAAATTTGAAAGCAACTGTGCGTTAATGCAGGAATGAAAGTGTCAAATGTCGTCTCACAGACTTCTATGCCCATCAATTCCTCTCTGATTGGGAATCAAAGGGATGTCATGTTCTCCACAAATCCGAGCCAGTGTTTTGTGTCTTCCGGTTCTTTAAGGTTGGGAGTTATGAAGGTACGTCAGATGAAATTGATATTATGATAGAAGCAAGTACATGTAATTTGTCTAGCAACTCAATTACGTAATTGTGTGTAGGCGTACCATGTCTTTTACACACCGAAGCGTCTTCTAAATTCTTCATTCGAGCAGATTTCAAAGGACTTGGCCATCACAAGGAGATGTAAGTTGATATTATATTAATAATTGGTATGAAAGCGTATGTGTTCTTATCTGTTCAGACTCTCACATGTACATTTAATTTTTTAAACTTATAGAAGTGAGTTTGCTGCACAAAACTACATTAACAATGTGATGGGACAAGATGGGACAACAATTGAAACAATTGCCCAGGAAGCAGAAAGCTCCGGAACCCATACAGAATCTGCACGGACGTTCGTCAGACTGTCCGCGGAATGAGGACAGAAAAACAAACGAGAAATAGAAATCAAATGTTGTTTTCTATTTCAAATATTGGTTTAATTTCGTGAGAATATGTACAATGGTTGTATTATTAAAACGTACTCTATCCTATTTATTTAATATTCGAATAATTGTTGAAATTGAGATAGAAAATAATAGGGAGAGTTTTGAATATTAAAATTGTTATTATTAGTAGCTATTTTCACAAAAATATTAGTAAATGTTTATTTCTTTTTGGACATTAAATAAAGTAAAAGAAATGACGGAATGCTTGTACTATCTCCTAATAATAAGACGAATGTTTGTATTGTCTTATCAGAAAGATAATTTATTCCCCACACCATAGTTGATGTACGTTGGAAGTCATAATATATTGTGATAGTCGTCTACGTACAGAAGCTTAAATAATCGTACAATCAATACTAGTGAATAGCAACCCTCTGGATTGATCCACTTGAGAGGAAGTGATGATAATTACGTAACTGGATACACATCAAATAAACATAATGATGAGAAAACTATCATATCTAAAGCAACAATAAATACGACTCTCTTCGAAGTTGTCACATCAGAGAACCTACAAAAGTTATAGTCTAGGCTTAGGGTTAGCTGATGGTTGAGTTATAGGCGATATTTAACGAATACGAATATAATGAATTTGAAATCCGATAACACGAAAGTGACACGTGGTTCGCACTACTTATATGTTTTAGTAATTATAATCGAGTAGGCGTGCATGAGAGCTCATAAACCTAAAATGGGTTCCTTCGTAATTAAGTAGTTAACAAAAGGGTAATTTAAAAGGACGTCAATAAAGAAAGTAGTATAAATTTCCAGGATTTTCGCCAAACTCCCCAACCACATCTCACATCGTAGGTTATATTAGTGGGCAGGCGGCAGTTTCCGTCTATTTGGTTCTGCACATATTGCTATTAGTTTACTGAACTCCCAAAAAATGGCGTCTGCTAGCCGTAAGAAGATTGATCTGCCAGACGAGATGTTGATAAAAATAGCCAAGCATCTCGTAATTGATGGGTTCTAGCGCCTTGGCCCATTATTAAAGGCTGGTCGGCGAGGAGTGGATGCGGTGCTTGCCCCAGAAGTTCTGAAGGTTGCCAGCATCTACCACATCTGTGAACATCCTTCTTCATTCCAAACGACAAGGAATCCAAATGGTGAACACCAGGAAGAAGGGATTCACAGGCGTATTTTCGAAAAATGCTTGAAAGCAGGGAACAGCATAGCAATCTACAACGAGGGCCTACGGATCGTTGCCGAGGAGCGAGACTTTCAGGGCGGTATCGCACTACTAAAAAACAACGTCCCCGAAGATGCCGAGTCCACTCTTGCATGTGGAATTTTCTCTATGTTATATGGGGACGAGCAGATGGCGGTTCGTTTTCTTCACCAATTTGATGCACATCACTATCCACTCCAATCAGAGGGAGTACGGCTTATCGGGGAAGATCTGTTCCAACGGTTGAGTATGTTTAAGACGGCGCGTAAAAACACGTACAAAGATTCTTTTGTATATCCATCCAGTTCGTTGATCCCTTTCCCGGACTGTGCCATGAGTAGTTGTTTGAGATGGGGCAGGTTATCGACCGACACACGTTATTATGACATCATCTGTGTAAATTGCGGAGTGTGGTGGGTGGCCAAATCTATTTGTGAAATCCTCTAGGTGTATCATCAGTTCCCTTCAGTGTTGCGTTTCATCTCCCCACGTATGTTTCATTAGATAATTAAATTACTATGTAATGAAGATGTTAATTAACGTGGATGACAATCGTTGTCGTTTTGGGCGTTTTGCTCGTTTTAATCCGAAAATGTCTAGTAGATGTCGTATTGCTCCTTATATTCCTAAATAAATATCAACAGTGCAGTGAAGACGACGTGTACTTAGTTTCACCGGGCAAACACACCAACAAATATCAACACTGCCGCCCAAACATATTTTTACCATTAACAAACATAAGAAAAAAAGAAAAAGTACAGCTTTACAAGGCCTCGAACTCGTGACACTGAAGGACACTCATGGCCAATCCTACCACTGTACCACCGCACCGTTTTTGATATTTAATCCCCTATAATCGGTAATACAATCTGTAGCATAAAGCCCTTGGTATATCGACACTGTAACAAGCTTACGACGCCGTTCGCAACTATTGGAAAACGACACAACTTGGAAAACTTCATGTTGTTTTTCAATACAAAAAACGACACGATACAGAAAGTTCTATAAAAGGCCAACCGAATATAATAGATATATTATAAGATTCAGGGAAATTAGGGTTCATTGAACTGATTTGGAGGAAACAGAGAGAGCCGCTGCCGTAGATGTTGGATTAGATTTTGAGAGTTGGATATTCGGATAATAGTTTAAAGTTCCTCTTTTCTTTATTTTCACTCCTTCAATTACGTTATCAGTTTCGTTCTTAATGTATGCTTTGCCAAACACGAGTCCAGTCGAGTATGACGATGCGGAGTATGGGATCCCGGCTGTTTGTTACTGTGGTGAAACGCCAAACCTACAACCTTCTTTTACAAGGACAAACCCAGGGAGGCTTCACTACACTTGTAGAAATAGAGAGGTAAGTGATTTACAGTTTCGCCGAGGTTGATTAAAGATCAGATTTATTTGCATAATTTAACTTTCGTGTAAAACAATATTTTTAAATTAATGCAGGATGGGGACTATCACATTTTTAAATGGTGGGATGGTGCTATGATGGAGGAACTGAAAACAGTGAAGGAAGATATTCTAAAGTTAACTAGTTTGAATTTGCGTGAAGCGCTTCAGGCACAAAAAGAGGACATTGCTAACATCTTAAATATGCACAAGGAAAATCAGATGGAGTTGGAAAGGATGAAGAAGTTGATTGCGTACAAGAGTGATGGATTAATTATGAAATTAAAACTGACTAATGAGTTTGTTGCGACTTTGTTTATAGTAGCAACAATGACCTATTTCTTAATGTAGTTATGTCGTTTTATTAGAGTAGTATTTTGGGTTGTGGGTTAATTGTTTGAAATCAAGTTATAAACGTTATATTTGGTTTAGTGACATATTTTGTCGTCTAAAAAAAAGACTGTTTGGAACCTTGTCGTGTTAATATTATCGACCAAACCCTTCCAATTAAACATAAACATTTGTACACGTTTGTACACATACGTCTAACATTAAAGGTTGGCAGTATTAGGAAGATGCTTACCAAATTAAAATAAATATATATAATTAACCATGCGTATAACACACAAACATTTTACATCAAAATATTCCTATCCACGTTAGATAGATTGTTTGGATGTAGGTAATAAAGATAATATAAAGAGTTCAGCAACATGGTTTAGAAGTTTATAATGTAAGCAACATTGACAAATGGAAACATAGGCTACGAATCGTCTTCACTCCGCTCGCGCTGGTCGAAGTATTCCAACCGGAGTTTGAAATCTCTAACCTCAGGGAAGGGTGGTTCAAATATCACTTTAGAAACACCCGGTTGACTAACCAATTCCATCCCTCCTGCGGTGTGGAAAAATAAGGAAAAAGGGTAACCAAAATTAGTATTATGAAGTAATCTTATATTGAAAAGGTGATTGAATTATTTTAAATACGTTTGCCTAATCCGTACCTCCATCCTTAAACTTGGGCCTCCAGAATCGCAAGACTACAACTGGTTTGCCTCCGCATAGCCAAAAATTGCGGGCGAAATCATCGACCATTTCATCATAAGCCACACATCGCAAGTGATGCCCCCTACCCAAAGAGACACCTTACGTTAATAGGACGGTATATCTTTAAAGTGTGTGAAAGCTAATAATCGCCAAAACGACTCACTCGAGATTCGTCAATGAAAACTGTTTCAACCGGGTCCTCTCGGCAAAACGTGGAGCAGTTGGATCGTCCACCAATATTCTTTGTTCGACGTGAGTTACTTGCCCCATCGTCTCTATGGTTTCATTTCATTAGAATTATGGTATTGGATTTGATATTAAAAAACGTAACAACACAATGCAACGTTACCTAAGCAGCAGTTCTGGGTCCAAGGAGGCCATCGTTCATAAATTTGGTCGAAGGGGACGTAGTCGATGTAGTGATTGGTCGACAAGCAACGAATGTTGTCCACAACCGTCCTAGCAGTGAATATGATCCGGTAGTTGGAAGCCACGACCTTCACAGCGGATGTGTCGTCAGTGACGACGAAATTAGAGAAGGTTTTCCACAAACCCTCCTCAATCCCCGCAGAGAATTGGGGCAACAGGTCCTCGGTGATTGTTGCCTGCATCTTATCGCCCTAAGAATACGAAAAAAGTTCAACCATGATCTACATGAATCATTTAATATTAAGTGCATATAATATGATGATGAGACGAGTCACTTACGAACACATCCGAAACAACCATTTCGAAGGTGACGATGTTCGCTTCTCTCTTTCTCCACTTGCGGATGATCTTAACAGAAACCTTCCAATCAGAACGCCACGTCTGGAGATCGGATAGCCTGTCGAAATGCACCATGACTTTGTTGCACTTATGTTTACTTAGTGATGTGATATTTTGGTTTTTGAGAGACGAATACATACTTCACCGGGTGTGTATTTGTCTTCTTATATAATCCGCAAAGAAACACAAACGGATGTATCATATTGTGGTTTTTCAAACGTCGTGACTGCAATCCATACAGATACATAGCATTTAGATAATTAACACGTGTAACAGCCGGTTAAGCGAAGACGATACATCGCATGCACCACTTAATTATGACCATATATTCGACGTTATATATATAGCCGGAAAATATATTGGTTCATTTAACAAACCAATTCAATGTAAAACTTTATAAAACATCAAGGAATAGATCTCATCTGGTATAAACTGACAGATAAAGGCTGATATATAGTGCAAATGAACCAATAACGTTGAAAAACAGTATATTATGAATAAAAATAATTAAAGACAAGCTCAGCCATTGCACTGTGTATAAATAAAAAATTATTTTTAAATAGTTTAGTAGTAGAGGCAAAATCTTCTTTCTTGCTAATAGACGGAAAACTGACGCCTCAGCTGCGACGGCAGAATCTTCTGTCCGATAGGGTTGTTTTACCTCCCAATTTCTTGAATCAAGGTGTTTAGATCTGGGATAAGTACTACAAAACGACACTCCCTACAAGTCGGCGACGGAACATTTAAGGAAGAAGAGATTACAGAGGTCAGGTGAAATCAGAAAAAGGCGAGTAGTTTCGATCCCTCTATCATCACCGGTGTTGAATCAGAAGGTAAGTGTTTGTCTTGACTTCCTACTTTAAATTGGAAGAGGGATTGTTCCCCCAAATTCTATATTACGTTGGAAGAGTATATAGCAAATACAATTAAGTATCGATTTGAGTAGCCCAGGATGTGAAATCAATGAATAGTTTTGTATTTGCGGCGGGCAGAGGCTAAATAACCCTAATCGTCAACAGAAGTGAACTTTGGTAGACATTGGTATTAGGGTTAATTGGTTTAGTGTACGTACATATTAATATGGTATTAGGGTTACTTCGTGGTGATAGGATGGATCCCGAGGCTGTAGAGATCGTTCCTCAATTGAGCTTGGATCTACCGAGGAGGTTATTTCCTCTTGACCGTTACCCTCTCAAAACCAAGATAAATGCGTATTCAAAACCGGAATATCTTTCTACAATATCGAGGGTGCTGAGTGGAACAAAGGAAATGGAAAACTTGTTAGAGTCTCCATTTGGGCAGCTTTTTCGTATCCCTGCTAACAAGATCTCGTTCTCCGGTAAACTTGTTCATGGATTTGTTTGCCGTCAATTGGTGACCAAAAAGCGGCATGAGATGTGGATTGTGTTTGGTGGCAATCCAATCAAGTTTGGTTTACAGGAATTTGCAGAGTTGACAGGACTCGAATGTGGGAATTATCCTAAAAAGAGAGATGTGGAAAGAGCTACAAAAACGGATAAAGGATGTAAGACTGTTTGGGAGGTTCTATTCGGGGAAAACATGGAACCAACGATCTCCGAGTTGGTAAAAAGGTTGGAGACTGAGGAAATGGAATCGTGGCAGAAACTAGCTTTAGCGCTGATTATAATAGTTGATGGAGTTCTAACATGCGCCACGCAACCAGTAAAACCAGATCCGAAGACAGTGGAGATGACCAAGAATATTGATTTTTTTTTAAAATATCCATGGGGAAGGTTGTCATTTGAACGGACGCTGGAGACTATAACAGGATTTAAATGTCCAGCAGACGTAGACAGCTTAGTAAAAACTTTCAAGCAACAATCAGTTGCTGTTCATGGATTTCCTCTAGCACTCTAGCTGCTGGCTTTCCAATCTGTCCCTGCAATTGCAAGATTAGTACCATCTGACGTTCAGGATCAGGCGTTTAATCAAAGATCGATCCACAATCTGGCTAAACTGCGGCCAATCAAGACAGCAGACATCTTCGCATGCGAGGCTGCTAAAGAGGTATGTACTTATCCCTTGTCTATCAGATATAATACGTTAACGACCTGAATCTATAAGTTCCATAAAATGTATATATTTTTGTAATCATATTATAGGTGGTTATTAGACGGATGGTTGGTAGTGGGGATCATTGTGATAGTCGAGAATTGGCGTGGCGTGACGAAGAGGAAGACCATCAAGTTGACAACATTGAAAATCTTATTAAAGCAGGCCACAAATGGGATGAGGCAATATGGATGGGAGGTGATGATAGGTGTCCAAAACAGACACGTCCCGAAGAGAAAGGTATTAAAAACATTTATACATTACAAAGGGATACACTATAAAGTTAATTTTTAAAAAAATTAATGGTTAATTAGTGATATAGTTACAGTTGACTGTCGGAAGAGGAAAAGAGCAGACACCGCAACAATTGACAATAAGAAAGAGAAGAGCACGAGAACTGATGCGCGACCGGGGGGTACGCACGTTGTTCATGAACGTTTGGACGATGACCAATTTGAAAGGTTTAAGGCGGAACTATACCGGTTCTACAGGAAACAAGAAGCTCTGATGAAGGAAAATCAGGCAAACATGGAGATTTTCGTACGTACAGAGATCCGCAAGGAGATAAGAGCTGCACTATTAGAGGTTAAAAGAATCGAACATGGGGAACCTTCTGACGCTTGGCATACAGTTTCAGAGAAGAAGTATTCAAAAAACAAAAAGAGGGAAAACTATAAAGTTTAGAAGAATGAGTTCAGTAATGGTTATGAAAAAAAAGGGAGAGAAGGTCAGAAACAGGGGATGCGCTGCCACTTCTAAGGTTGATATGACAAATAGCTTAAGGGTAGTAATTTTCTCACTACTTACATATATTAATTTATGTTGCTATCGTGGTGTGCACAGGGTGATCGGAATAATGATGGTTCGAAGGATGCCATAGATGGTCAACACACTGTAAGTGGTGACTCTTTAGTTGGAGGCCAGGTAATGGACAACAAGATCCTCTTTAGAATACGACTCAATCAACGTAATGGGGGTGTTTATGCCTATGCACCTATCATATACGCTTTATATATTTGACCGTAGGATACAACCCGTACTCATATTAATGAGTGGGTCACCGATAATAACGACTGTGGCCTGAACGAACCATCCCCGGACAATGGAGTTAATGAATGTCGCCAAGATTGTGACGAGGGGGACATTGCTGTCGAGTTATCACCAACTAAAATCATATCCGATGTAAGTATTTGACACGGAATGGAGATTACAACACTAAATTCGTAATAAAGCATTGTCCACCTTTAATTGAATAGATATTGCTGCAGCTGAATACTAAAATGGAACTTGATCTGCATTGTAACAAAATGGTAGGTCAGGAAGTAACCATAAAAGGGATAACCATCTGTGGGTTTCATATATATTCGGTTATTTGTTTATCTCCTCTAATCTACACGTGTGCAAAATTTTGCTTCTAGCAACGGACCTACTACGAACACGCGTCTTAAAAGTTTCATTATTTTGAATAGGAGGATGGGAAAGAACTGCATCAAGAAGGCGGGAAACTCGAGTTCGAGTGGTTTAACAGTAACGGAGGGGACATAAGACGTCAGGAAGGCGAGTCAGATGAGGGTTGTAACAAAACCGAAATACCTGTAGAAAATGAAACTGCAGTTGACGGTGAACAAGAGGCAAGTGTCTAACTTTGATGATTTTGAGTATTTGTGATATTTGTGTACGTAAGTATGAATCTATGTACGTACACCTTATTAGGCCGAAGTCCAAGCACTACAAATTGAAAGCAATGGCATGGAAGGCTGTAACAAAACTGATGGACATGTACAAATAGAAACAACAGTTTACCTCCAATTGTGCAAACTTATTTTTTTATTTCGAATATTTGCCATATTTATAGTGTCTACTAAGATGGTCAAGTGTACGTCACAACTAATGTATGTACGTGCATCTTATTAGGCCGGAGACCAAGCAATACCCAACGAAAGCGATGTCGAAGAGGGCTGTAAAGAGACTAGAGGTCAACCAGATCAAAGTCCCGGGGAGGAATGTATTCCCGGTGAGTCAGACAATTTAGTGCCGCAGACGGTTATTATTGTGGATGAAACAGGACGGGCTGAGATATTGATAATGGAGATACATGCGAGTCAACCATCCGAAGCCATAGTGATAAAAGCAGGGTCGGTTTCATACGATCCTATGGAAGATGTTGCTGATGGAAAATTCGCCAAATTCACCGAGTTGATAAAACAAGATAATGTGTAAGTGTAGTATATATTACTCCGATGACATATTGATATCCTCAATCATTGATATAGGGTATCCATAATTAAAAAATTGCACAGGGTACACACCTTTTTCGGATTCCGCAAGGCAGATATCCTATTCTTCTCTACTCTTATATCGTCCCAAAAATGGGTCCATAGTCAGGTACATATTTTAAACTTTAACTACACGATTTTGGTGTGTTCATGGTTTCTTGTTGGATTTAAATCCCACAACGGGTTTGCAGTTAACTGCATCTGCAGCACATGGAGATGATTGCCCTAACGCTGTGGCACAAAAACGGAGAAGAAATGATAAAACAAAGGACCGTAGTTTTGGACGACGTTCTGTTTTACGAGTTGACAAGAAGGTTCCAAGCATTCAACAGGAGCACAACGAAACGGAATTTCAGATGGGACGACGTACTCATCAACATCGTCAATGGGGAAAGGATGCACCATGAACCAAGGTTGAAGTGGGTTACAGATGTCGACGTTATATATGCTCCAATGAACTGGAAATCTAAGCATTGGGTAGGAGTGGGCATAAATCTTATAACGAGACATGTTTCCATTTACGATCCTTTGATGACTTCCACCAGAGAAACCCTTGTAATGTCCCGGATCAAGCCGGTGTGTGAGATGATACCGTACCTACTTCAGAGGGTTATCGATGTCAACTACCCTCTCGATCCATTTACCTCTGAAAGGGTTAGCCTAGTAGGACAAAACTTGAGGACGGGAGATTGTGGACCTTTTACTATGAAGTTTTTAGAACTGTTGAGCATGGGTAAACCGATCACTGATTGCTTGAAGATCTGCGACAACAATATTGACAATTTCTGAAAGAAGTTCGCGATGGACGTCTACGAAGCTGGTATTGGTCCGATAAATTAAGTAGCGAATAAACATTCTTCCTGGTTGTACTTATTACTTTCACGCAGGTGGTCCATATGATCCGTAACAGTCTCTTAGGATGATTATGGTTCGCTGACTTTGAATACAATTTAATTGCCTCGCTCATCATATCATAGGATTGCCAGTAGGGACAAGTTAGTGTGCTCATAATGGATAGAAACTAAGCACCAACCATCCACCTAAAAATAAAGTCTATAACGGTAGAAAAACGATTGTACGTACACTGATGAATACACGTACATGTGTACACAGATCATAAATATACGTACGTCTGTACACAGACTATAATAAGGCCGTTCCTTAGTTGATGGTACGTACACATCTGATAAAGGCCTAACATATACTAATACTGGTTAGAAAGACGCCATAATGATACATATCTACACCCTCCAATATACAAAAAACACTACACCTGAAGAGGGTTTACAAACAACCGATAGGAGCTATTTGAGTGACCAGACCTCGGAAAATCTAAGAACGACATCCTCAAATCCCACATGTTACCAAAATAATAACCAAACACGCATTTTCTATTAGCAACACGCGTAAAATCAATCTTCAATTTTGCAAAATCATACTGCTCCGGTAATGTACATGGAACCTCTTCAACTTTTTGATCCCGAGTTGAACTCAGCTTCTGGATAATCTACTGTCTCCGACGTAGCATCTAGTTGGAGAAAGCAGTCTTGGTCTGGGACCTCATCAAACACGTCTGCAGCAAGTTTCATCCTAATAGAAGGCATGGCCGCATCACATAGGCCTGTGTAATTTACTCCAAGAGCTATACACTCTAAGCACTTCAACGTGTACACACCACAGTCACCTTGTTGATAGTTCTGTGGGAGTGTTTTCACCCGGTAGTAACTAAATGCCGCCCCGATATGCTCATCTTTGTACCTTCGGTTATATGCTTGTATCAAGCGTAGAATCATTTTTGCGAACGGTTTTCACTTCTTTTGTAGACTCTCGTCGGTTCTACCGCTGTTTATGCTATCGTAAACTCTTAGCCTCCGCTGGACTAAGTCAGCTTCGATGGCTACCCAATGGTTGTTATCGAGGTTGTATGGGAAGAGCAGGGTGTCTACATCGTCAAACCACACTTTGTTTGTCATTCCGTATTTTGGCAGCCATCCCACGTACGTCTCAAAACAACCTTCTCCAAAAACCCATTGATTAGAGGCTTCCATTTTAGGGAATTCGAGTGCCCACATACTAACAAACAAAGGATCGAGAAAAGCAATACGATCTGTTTTATATGGGGATGGCGTTTGCGTTCCCCTAATACGGAACATATGCATACATGTAACCATGTGCTGCAACACGAGTGACATCTATCAGGCATTAGTATACCATAGTTAACTGCGTCAAATGTTATGCTACGAAGCTTACCGCATCCCATAACCAGCCGAATGTTGTAGTTGGCCACAATTGTTTAGGAGTCAGGAGGCGAAAATAAAATTTGGCATTTCCAGTGGAAGGTACTTTAGCCCTGAATACCAAAATTAACAAATCAGTTATAGATCGTAGTCCTCAAATCCGAATATAGACACTAATTATATACAACTCTAAATGAAGACTTACAAATCATCAGTTAGGAAGGACATCAGCTTTGCAATTTTCTCAGGACTTGCCTCACTAAAAGGATCGTACACTGCGGAAGATAGGACTACAATGTTGCTTTCACGTCGGGTCATTAATGCAGCTCGCATTGATTCGTCATTAGGATTGGTGCCCACTGGATCTACTAATAGAAGATCAAGCTCTCTTGATGGAGGAAACACCTTTTGTAACAAATATGCAAAATACATGGCTTTCTCCTTATCTTTCACTGTATGAGACGATGCACGACTCCTGGTCTCATTGGTTAAATCCACAACAGATTCGCACTTTCGATCCGACGAGCGAGGGTTACCACCACTTACCGGATGGATAACATTAATAGGAACGGGTTGAGCACCTGCTCCATCAACTTTGTCATTATACTTTGCTCTTTTATCGCCTTCCTCTGTCTCCCAACTCTGTACTCTTTTGACACGCTGTACAATGTCTACCATCTGCTTTGGAATTCGCTCTACACTGTCCTCTGGTTCGATTTTAATACTCCCAGACCACATTACCTTATCCTTAATGGCTAACGGATTCCTAACACAACTAGCAACTTTATAACCATCCTTGTCCGAATGCTTTATCTGATATAGCCATGACTTGAAACAAAAGACATGTATTTGACGTTATTTACAAGACCTTTGAAATATAATATGACGCTGTTAAACTAGAGACAAAGTATACAAATTGAAATTGTGTGTACGAAAAAAATCATATATCAAAATAATTACAAAATTAATTATACAACTTCACAAAACTGAAATTGATATTGTTTCCTCGAATATATAAATACAATGACTTCATACTGAACAATAGATATATAATAACAATTTTATCAATACGGTACGCAGATCATACCTCCTCTATTTTTTGTTCGTCATTTCTTAATGTAAGAGGTCCTTGCGTATGCGCTCCTCCATCCGTTGTATTGATAACAACTTTCTTCAATAGTTGAACGTCACTCTCAAAGTTACCCATCCTACTCTCCATACCTTGAAGTTTGAACACAACTTCCGCTATTGCTCTAGAAAACGATATCTGAATATTATCCATTTTCGCCCCTAGTGTTTCAACCATAGTAAATAACCTTCCACTACCATCTTCACCCTGCACACCTGAATGCTTATCTCCAGACGCCTTCTCTGCTGAACATTTGTCCCCAACACTTTCTTTATGCTCCTTCGCATTATTGGGGACATAACGGATGCTGGTTGGGGCTGTTTCAAGGAAATCATCGTCACTTACCCCTGCAACATGTTGCCTCCTCTCCCTCTTCTTCGTATGTTCCCCCTTCCTTTTTTTTTTACACAATCCCATTCTCTTTCATCCACTTCGCCATTGATCACGTCTAACAGCAGATTATCCAGTTTCTTCTTCAAACCTTCTCCTACACCATACACACAATACTGTCCTGGCCAATCTGGATATATAAACTCCAAAGGTTTAGGTACTAAATGCTTCACCTGAAGCTGCATTTCAGATACCATAACTTTTAATAATCTATCACAAAGAAAAAATGCAGACAAATAATGTATACGTAAATTGAAGGCATACCTCCCCATTATTAAGGAGTTTGCTCCCGGATATGAAGGCTTCGATATCCTTCCTTGGCCTCCCTCCTCTCCACCTTAACAGAGGCAAATCTACACCTTCTCTTACATTCCCGTAGCTAGCCCCCAGCACCTTCACACTCTCAAATGCCCATATCAGCAATACATGGAAACATCCATGGAGGGTATAAGCATTGTTAGGTAACCCAAGGACTTTGATGGAATCAACTAAACTCTTGAATCCAACCCTACCCCATTGAAAACTCTCAAATGCTTCTTCATTCAACGCCCGTTTAGCGTATTCCAGAGGAATCCGACTGTTCCTTGATAAACCAAGCACTCCAACATGAACAAGATACAACCGAGCTATCTGCGTCTTCATTTCATCAGACCACCCACGGCAGCTTCTCAAACCCTCAACTAGCTCCTCCCAGTTGGGTCCATTAAAAGCTTTCACCTTTAAAGCCGCCCATAAAGGTGTATGATCGACTTCAAACTCTGTTTCATCAATCTTCTCACAATTCAAACCACTAATTTCTTCATATTCATATAGAGAGAACCTCAACGGCTTTCCTCCAACCAAAAACCATACCTCCGAAGGAATGTTTATTGCCAATTGATTGGACAATAGATAATGGATGGTCTTCCCACAAAACAGGTAGTCAGATTCGGCTAGATCCAATAGAACTCCCAGCTGCGAATTCTTTCTTATTTTGTCATACACCTCATCACCAACAAAGCCTTTCAAACCACCAAGATTGGACAAACTACAATCGTGGTGCATGCTTCTCATCGGCAGTGGAAAATTACCAACCCCATACAACCTACTTGGATACCTCTTGCTTGACCCCATATCTACGACAGAAGCTTTAGTTTAGTTATTAATTCAATATCACAAAACATTTGTTGCTTAGATTAGCAATGAAGCAACATGAAGTCACACAAATATCTTCCGAAAAACAGAGCTCAACAACATACAGAAAACTAACATACAATATACAAGGCCTACTATGTAATACTCGGGTATAAGAAAACATTAAGCAATAGAGACTAAACCACGATATAGAAATTTACCTCTGAGCAAATCGCTTTATTTCCCTCCTCCTCTACTTCAAACCACCTCGCCGTCAACTCGCCGTCAGTAGTTCTCCAGCCAAACGTCCTCCACACAGATTCTTTTCACGCCGCAAGCTATCTAAAAATAGCTGAGATCGACTTAGGTTTATGATCTTTTTATTTTCCCCTTTTACGATCTTCGTTTTAAAAGAGAATGGCATAAATCGTAATAAAACACACAACTCAGATATAGAAGTAATTTGCAAACTTTTATGTGTTATTCTAGTAAGACAGAAATCTTAATGTGTTAGTCTAGTAATAAACCTACTTTTATGCAATATTCTAGGTAATTTCCCTATTCTTTATCTCTGATATTTATTTAGGATGAATTAGGTCAGTAACCAAAACAAAAAAACTATACTAGTAAATAGAGAAATGCCTTAAAATGCCATTTAAATAGTTTTTTTTCCTCAAATACCATACATTCCTTATTTTTCCATCAATACCATTCATTAATAAATATAATGACTCTTTTATCGTTGCATTTTATAAACCCAAATTGTGTTAAGATTTTATAAACTCAAATTATTTCTTCCACGAAATACGATGGCACCAATTTCTCCGACGAGATCTTCCGGTAACGATTAGCTCCGTCGTTGTGTCCCATCATTTCCGGCGATATCTGTCAACTTTGTCTAGCTCCGATGTCAGTTTAGTGATCGATCCTGCTTAATTTGATAGTGGTTCCTCTCGATTCGCAATTTCAATTTGGTAGTGGTTCCTCTCGATTCATATTGAGATCTAGCCTCAATCGCAAGGTGATCTCTAACTGATTAGTAACTATGATTGAGTTATACTCTGTTTGTGGGGAGTGGAAACAAAACCATAGAGGAGTATGGGATTTTGCAATTGATTCTAAAAAAGGAGGATCGCTTAGTGAAGTAGATGAGAATATCACATATAAGGTTTTAGCTGAGATGGTAATTGAAGATTTTGGACTTGATTGTTTAGTGAATGATATCAAACTTAGCTATAGGCTTTCTTCAAGGATGAATTTGATGGTAGAAGATTCTCCACCAATGTATTTGCGAAATGATCATCAAGTACAGACATTTTTCAGGAAGTTTCAAGATGACCCTGAGTTGAATCGTTTATGTGTGACTGTAAGTGAATATACTGTAGTTTTCTTACTGCATTAGTATGTCTTTCTTATATATGATGTTTTTTTTTTGTTTTTTTATGTAGTTGCCTATTGATTCTGGGAATGTTGAAAGTAATACTCTGTCAGCTACTTTAGAGAACAACAGATGCATTCAAGGTTTTCAGTTTTCAAATAGTGATATATCTGTTGCATCAGTTCGTTATCTAACCAAGGTAAACTTGGCTCTATTTTTTTACTCAAAAAACAATGTCTTACAAATGATAGAATACATATGTGCTTTTTGTAATAGGTGCTTGCTGTGAAGAATAGAGTCATATATATTAGAATCTTTCTTTGTGCATTAAGAAGGATATGATGAAATCAAGTCTGATATCTATATGTTAGGAAAGTCGTCCTAAAGTCTTTATCAGATATCCCCTAATGTTTACATTTTATATGTAGGAGTTTCATGAACCAAGTGGAAGTGGCGCCACAGTTTCTGAATCACATTCTGATACCTGTTCCACTGCTGAAAAAGTGATTTATGATGGTATTCCTAGAGGTTTTTCACATCACACTCAAGGGACTGATTATATACATGAGGGGAAATATTTCAAAAACAAAGTAGAGTTGATGATGAAGATGCGGCTGTTTGCACTTGAGTTCAAGTTTGAGTTCAGATCATTGTGGTCAGACAGAACAAGATTGATATTGGGTTGTGTCGACCCTAGATGCAACTGGAAGATGCGTGCAACGAAGCTCAAGTCATCTGATTTCTTTGTAGTGATTAAGTATATGGGAGAACACAATTGTGATACAACGTACAGGAATGCGAACCATAGGCAAGCCACTGCAAAACTCCTTGGTTCTTTTATTTGCAGTCATTTTGCAGAAAAGAAGGCTGGACTCAAGCCAAAACAGATAATTGAGAGAGTTAGATTACATCATGGTGTTCATATACAATACAAAAAAGCTTGGAGAGCAAAAGAGGCAGCTCAGATTTTGGTTCGAGGAACTCCTGAGGACAGTTACCACAACATAGCAAAATGGTTGTTCATGGCTAAGGAAAGAAATCCAGGATCAGTTGTTTATCTTGAGATGGATTCTGGTACTAAATTCAAATATGTGTTCATTGCATTCGGTCCATCGATAAGAGGTTTTGATTTGCTGAGAAGAGTGATTGCAGTAGATGGTACCTTCTTGGAGGGGAAATTTAAAGGAACTTTATTAGTAGCTACAGCACAAGATGGAGATCATCACCTATACCCGATAGGCTTTGCTATTGTTGATTCAGAAAATGATAAATCTTGGAATTGGTTTTTTAGGTGTCTCCGTACTATCATACCTGATGCCCCAGATTTGGTGTTTGTCTCTGATCGTGCATCGTCCATTGCAAAAGCACTTACAGAGTTGTATCCAGCATCACATCATGGAATCTGCAAATACCACCTTGGAAACAACATCAAAGTAAGTTTCAAGGGTCAATCATATTTGCCACTTGTTGAATCTGCAGCCATTGCTTATACTCGTGAAGAGTTTGCTAAAATATTCATCCAGATTCAAGATGCAAATCCTAAGTTGACTGAGTATTTACAAAAGGCTGATTTCAGAAAATGGGCTCGTTCCTATGCTCCTTCTAATCGTTACAATAATGTGACAATAAACATTGCTGAATCATTTAATTCGATGTTGAAAGAACCAAGAGAGTTGCCAGTTCTTTCTCTCCTTGAGACAATCAGGTTAACTTTGACTTCGTGGTTTCATGAGAGACGTGAAAAGGCTGCTAAACATGACAAGCTTGTCACGCCGCAAGTAGTGAACAAGTTGGTATCAAGGTTCTCAGATGCAATGAAACTTGACGTTTTCCAAGTTGATGAAGACGAGTTTGAGGTGAAGGACAACATTAACAAGTTTATTGTTCACTTGAAAAACATGCATTGCAGTTGCTGTGTTTTTGACATCGACAAAATTCCGTGCATTTATGCCATTGCTGCTGCGAAGCGTTCAAATAGGGATGAAAATAAGTTTGTTCATGTTTGCTACTTGACTGAGACATGGGCTAAAGTATATGCTGAAAGCATACACCCGAATGGAGATATAAAAGATTGGATTTTCCCTGATTCTATAGAAGAATTCTTTTGTGCACCTCCATTTAGTAAGCCAAACAGTGGGAGACCACCAAAAAAAAGAAAGCGATCTGTTGGAGAATTTGGGGTGCCAGGTTCAAAGTCTCAGAGTCACAAGTGCAGTAGATGTGGCACAGCAGGACACAATAAGAGTACATGCCGACTTCCCATATGATTATCGGTTAGTTATAAATTCATACAACAAAGCTATATGTTGAATCTGTGACATTTTTGGGATATATATTTTAACATTTTCATTTTTTTTTTTGTAGGTGTTGTAGAGGATGATACAAATAGGATGATGTGTTTCATACTTTACAGTATTCTATTCTTTAATTTCAATTTATAGTTTTCATTTGATTGGGTAGTCATTCTGTTATGTGAAACATTAAGACAACATACTTTTATATTGTGAAGGAAGGTCATCCTGAATTTCAGAAACTCCTTCCTAAATATAATTAAGTTTTTTTAGTAGATATAATTTGTCTTTCCTTTATGTTGTTATTTATGAAAGCTTTCAGTTTTTTTAACACACATTCTTGTTTTTGTGTGTTTTTATAGGTTGTGAATCCATTTTTGCATCATTATTTCTTAAATTACATACCTACACTATTAAGGAATGCTATCCTAAATAAAAAAATAGTCTTCCTAAAATAAATAGCCTATATATTTCATCATATATAATAAAGCTTATTACTAATTACCGAATAACAGGCTTTAGCCTACTGGTTACTCTCCCCCTTGTAAACTCTTGATGTCGCGGGTTCGAACCTCCTGGATGCGCATTTAAGGAATGCCATCTTTATTTTTTGTAATCCTTTCCTAAATGTCATCCTAAGTGTTTCACCATATATAATAACGCTTATTACTAATTACCGAATAACAGGCTTTGGCCTACTGGTTACTCTCCCCCTTGTAAACTCTCGATGTCGCGGGTTCGAACCTTCTAGGTGCGCATTTAAGGAATGCCATCCTTATTTTTTGTAATCCCTTCCTAAATGTTATCCTAAGTGTTTCACCATATATAATAAAGCTTATTACTAATTACCGAATAACAGGCTTTGGCCTACTGGTTACTCTCCCCCTTGTAAACTCTCGATGTCGCGGGTTTGAACCTCCTGGGTGCGCATTTAAGGAATGCCATCCTTATTTTTTATTTTTTTGAGGAAAGTCATCCTGATTTTCTATAAACCCTTCCTAAATAACTTTTCATTCTTTCCCTAATTTGTACAAAGACCATCTAAAATAAGAAAAGTTTCACAAAACACACCATTTACTAAGTATTTTAACATTTAAATCATAATCCCAAAACACACAACATATGATTCGAATAAATCCATTGTAAACTTATAAATCCAAAGAAAAGTCTACCATCTGAAAACAAAAAATCAACCTCTAAACATCTCAATCTTCTTAAGAATGATATCATGATAGATATCAAAACATAACTTGGCTCTAATATCTTCTGAAACCTCTTCTTGAAGCTTACTCATCATCTCTTCTACGCCCATTGAGTGGCATTCCACCATTTTGAGGATGAATAATCCACAGTTTGCTTCACTCTTAATGCGACGAAAGAACTTCTTAGGGCATAAGACTTTAAATGGAGACAGATCAACTGTTCCTCTGTTTCTTTCAGTGCGTAAGAGATAAGGTATCATCTCTGCAATACACACAAATAGTTATCAGTAATATATCACAAGCATAAAATTCACATCATAATCAAATTATCATAATCAAATAAGTTCTTACCTGCAATTGGCTTAACATGAGTTTCCACCAAGTCACCTTTACTCTCATGAGTTCGACAATCAAAAACAGTAATCTTCCTGGACTTGAAGCTTATTTCCATACCAATGTACTGTTTGTATTTAGAGTTATAGGCAATACCATAAACTCCCTCGAGATCCTGCCACTTCTCAGTAGGATGACAAACCGAAGGCAACTTCCCACTCACAATATCAATGACTTCTTTTGGAAACACGTGTTGTGATTTAAACTTATCCTCCTTGAAACTGAAGTATCCAGCTTTCAAATTTGAAAAGAAGTCTGGCTTCACAAAGGTTGATTTCGGAAGTCTCTTGTTGTGAAAATAAATGGGATCCTTGTTTCTTCTCAACCAAAGTAATCCCAAAGCTGCATCAATATGCTACATTAAAAAAAGAAAGAAAAAGACTTTTAGTATATTAGGAGAAATAGACACGATAATATTTAATAATCTGACATTCAGGATAAGATTCATGAAACCACCTAACACAAAAGAAACTGAAACAAATTTTGTGAGCAGTACCGTTTCTTGCAATTTCTTCTCTGGTCTTCCCAGCAAATGTATCCAATGTGAGGTTAATGGTTCTGTATCCGTTATTACCCTGGAATTATCAAAAAAACATTCTCTTATACTTTGATAAAAACTTAATTTTTAAAGTTGACAAGAATTGTTAAAACGTCACACTAACCCTGTTCTGATATTTGAGCTCTTCCAAGAATTTAATTCTTCAATATCATTGAAAGATGGAGACAGGAAAGGGTTGAACATTGGATGAATAGCAGATGTGGCAGGGTTTCTTGGTGCTTTATATGGAGTAATGGTTGAAAATGATGGAGTTGTGAACCGATTGCTTCGCCTTGGAACATGCTTCTCACCTTCACCATCATCTTTTTGCTTCTCACCATCACCATCAACTTTTTGCTTCTTTCTTGGAATAACAATTTTATCTTTCTTATCCAGCTTTCTCTTTTTTTCCTAAAATCAAGATGTAACAAAGAAACGTGTTTATGAATGTCCTCTTTGTACTTTTTACAAAAATCAGCAATGATATATACAAAACAAACAAGAACTGAATTAAATTGACATACCTCAGGTGAACTAAAACATTTAAGATCAAATGATGGTCCTTCATCTTGTGGATTCTGTTTGTCTTCTTTTTCATCATCACCATCATTTGGGCTCACTCCTTCTGGTACATGATCTTCTTCTTTATCAAGACCATCATTTAGATTCTCACCTTCCTGAGGAAGGTTCACTTCATCATCACCTTCCTGAGGAAGGTTCTCTTCATCATCACCTTCCTGAGGAAGGTTCTCACCTTCCTGAGGAAGGTTCACTTCATCATCACCTTCCTGAGGAAGGTTCTCCTCATCACCCTACAAGCAAAACACGTTTTAGAACCTTTTTTTAGCTTAAGAAGACTTTCTTACAAAATTAATAACAGGAAAAAGTTGTATAATAAAACTTACATCAACAGCTGAATCGAGTTTCTGGGTCATCTGAGCTTCTGAATCGAGCTTCTGGGTCATCTGAGCTTCTGAATCAAGCTTCTGGGTCATCTGAGCTTCTGAATCGAGCTTTTCGGTTTGGGTGAACCTCTCTGTTTGGTTTTCGCTTGGAGTAAAGAACTAGAGATGAATTATTTCACTTGTCAATATAATGTGTTAGAATATTTTTAAAAAGTTCTAAGAATCATTAAATTTACCTCAGCAGTTAAAACTTCTGGATTTGGTTCACCTTCCTTCTCTTCTGATTTAGTTCACCTTCATTCTCTCTATGGAAAAACAGTATTTGTTCTTTTCCAAAACATTCTTCTTTCTTTGATTTGTCCATTAAAACACTGATTCCTGTATCATGAATTGCTCGCACTATTCCTTTGCTCCCTTTGTTCTCACACCTAACTTCAACTTCTTGCAGCAATTGTACACAGTCAATCAATGATTGCTGAAAAAAACATTAGAAGCTTTTAGTACATTGATTAAGAATACTTTCCCTATCATTCAAAATACAAATACCAAATCAATTCTTACCTCCTTAGTAATCTGAGTCTCAGAAGTCAGAGCCACATGCACTGTTTTTTGTTCAGTGGTAGACCTGTTAGATGGTCGGATCCCATCACCACACTGCAAATATAATTCGTTTTTTAGGAAGCTTTAGTGCATAATTATGAATACTTTCCCTAATATTCAAACAACAAATAAGAAACAGATTCTTACCTCCTTAGGAATCTGAGTCTCAGATGTATATTGTTCAGTGGGAGAATTGTTAGTTGGACGGATCCCATCACCACTCTGTAAATACAAATCGTTTTTTAGGAAGCATTAGTACATAATTAAGACTACTTTCCCTAAAATTTAATTTACAAGTAAGAAAAAAAATTCTTACCTCCGTAGGAATCTGAAAGTCACATGTATATTGTTCAGTGGGAGAATTGTTAGTCGGATGGATCCCATCACCACTCTGCAAATACAAATCGTTTTTAGGAAGCATTAGTACAGAATTAAGACTACTTTCCCTAAAATTTAATTTACAAGTAAGAAAAAAAATTCTTACCTCCGTAGGAATCTGAGAGTCAGAAACTTGAGTCACATTATCTGTACTTTGTTCAGCGCTTGGAGAACTGGCAACTGGAGACATTCCACTATCTTGGTGTTGCTCCTACAACACAAAAAAAAAACGGTTACCAGTTGATAAAGAGGAAGCTGGAAGTTGATAAATAAATAAAAAATGTTTTACTTGATCGTCTGTATTGGTAGGTTTATAATTTCTCAGACTCTCCTCTATTTTCGATAACCGGCAATTGATATCTCTGAACCCATCCGTAACCATGTTGTAAAGTTTATCTAGCTTCTCCATTAGTGACTCTCCAGAAGAGGATGGCTTTAGTGTCTCCTTGTTACGTAACTGGTAAGAATTCCTAGCAATATCTTCCATCACTGCACCAACATCCAATGCTCTTTTTCTCCAGTCTTCAAGTGTCAATTTGTATCTCTTGTTCAGTACATCTGTTAACATACTCAAATCTTGATCAGGAGTGTCTTACAAGAAGACTGTATCTTCTGTATCATCGGGTATCGATGGTAATATGTGAATAACCTTGAGCTGCACACAATCAATATTTGAAAATGATATTAGTTCTTCTTACGATCGTGATTATATTTGAAAACGATTCAATATTTTAAAACAATTTAGTCCTAAATTAAAGAGAATAACTTACATGGTTTGATGCTTCAATGTTCTCCACTTGAGCAATCGATGGATTAACTGTACGTGTGTATTTTTCACAGATATATGCTGATGGTCGCTCAATTACACTCAATGTGCTGAAAGATGACTTTAACATAGGAACAGACTCTAGAATCCACAAGTGCAGTGCCAACGGATATCCATGTAAGTCATATTTATGCTTCATCAGATTTAATTTGACATTCTTCTTTACTGACTTAATCAGAATATTATAAGCATCTTTCCCCCACAGATAATTAGCCAAGACATCCAGATGCTGAGCTCTCTTAAGGTTTTTTGCAGGAAGCTTGTTACCTTTGTACCTCTGAAAGAAGATGCTTTCGATAAGGATCACCATCGCAAGAGAGAATCTTTCATCTGATGCCTCTGGATTAGTTTCTTGTAGAATATCCAAAAGATCTTCATATGTGTGAGCATCTTCAGTGTTAGCCCAGTCATAGCGATTCTGCCGTTGATCTTCATTAGCTCCCCATTCAGTGCATTTCAATCCAGTGACCATATGAAATTCTCTTATTGAGAATCTCATTGGTTGTCCTCCAAAATGCATCCATAGTTCATTATCCTTTGATACCTTTAAACTCCTGCTCAGAAAACAGTGCACCATCTTCCCAGACATCATCAGTCCTCTGTTGATAACCTTCAAAATAGGTCCCAGGAACGAATTCTTGATCCTCTCATACTCCGCAACTGAGAGGATGCTTTTTACTTGTATGACAGCATCATAGTTTGGAAACTGGTTTATCTTCACATCTGATCTTGGTTCCTCTCCAATGTTGAAACAAAGTTCAGGAAGCTTTATATCTATAGGAAAAGAATCACCCATATCCTGCAACATATAAAAGAAAGAGAAGAAACGCATATCATATCAGGAAAGTGATCCTAAATTATATAGATGCTTTCATGAACTTTAAAAAAAAACTAGCATCTGACTGTAAAGATGAAACGCATATCATATCAGGAAAGTGATCCTAAATTATATAGATGCTTTCATGAATTTTTTAAAAAAAACTAGCCATCTGACTAAATTATGCTTTCACTAAACGGATTCATATGCATTCAGTAATCACTAAAACTCTAGCAATTAGAAACCGTATACCAAACCTAACTATGCTAAAGGGATCGAAAAATATGAGAAAGCAGTAATGGAGTAACTATGGAGGGAATGTGAGTAAACTTGTCAACAAACCAACTTAAAATTCAATTGCTTTATCACTAATGAGATGAATAGGGTTACCGGAAGCTGCAAAACACATAATATCACACATAAATCACACAATTTCTTCAAAGGAAGACTTACTTGCTCTGGATTTGGACTTCCTTCCTCAATCTATACTTGTCTTCCACCCAAGTATATAGGAGAAGCCTATTACACAAAACGAAAACAGATAAGAACAAAGTGAAATAGAAACAAAAGATCACAATTAATCTAGATTAATCTAGTGAGGTAACTGTTGAATATAATCTTAGACCCGAAAACTGAGGTGGTGGTAGGAGGTGGAGATGGTGGTTTTAGGGGGTGGGGAAGGTGGTGGTAGGGGGTGGGGATGGTGGTGGAAGAGGGTGGAAAGAAATAGTAAAGGCAAGGGTAATAAGTATATATTATAGTTTTTATAGAGTATATTAGTTATACATGGTTAGAATAGTTAGTGGGCTAATTATAGTTTTTTTTTGTTGGTTATTGAGTGCAAATTCCCATTTATATTTATTTAACTGATTATATTGTTGTATAAAATAATTAGTACGTGTGAAGATGTGGGCGAATTAAGTAGGAGAGAAGCAATCAATATTTTGGCTTACTCAAATTTTGACTAGATTAGATTCGATAAAAAAACAAATTACCTGAGATAGCATACGTACGATGCTTATTTGAATTTTGAAGTCTTAAAATGTTGAGTGAATAGCTAAGATTAAAGAGGTATATATGATATATATAATTTGGGATTTTTTTGTGTGCATTACTCAATATTGAAACTAGTTAACCATACAGTAAAACTTCTATAAATTAATACTCGGTAAATTAATAATTTTTATAAATTAATAAATTTCTCTGGTCTCAAGTTGGAACTAATGTAATTTTGAACACTATTCAATAATATAATATAATAATATATTTTTTTAAATCCTTTATAAATTTATGGTCCCATCAATAATATAAATTAATAATTATATAAAATTATCTAAATATATGTATATATATGCATATTATTTTTATTATAGTTTATTTTTAATATTTTTACTATATAAAAATATTTGAGTGCTATCTTCAAAAAGATTATAATTGTTATTTTCCTTCTAATTGATTTTATAAAAATATTAGTTATAACAATTTTTTTTATTTTGAACTTTTTTACCAAATTACAAAAGTCTTTTTATAAATTAATAATTATTATTTTATCTATAAATTAAAATCTCTATAAATTAATAGATTTTCATGGTCCCAAAATTATAAATTTATAGAGGTTTTACTGTATATCCATGATAAAGATTTAGGTAATAGTCAAACTATATGTTTATAAAATAAAAATAACTAGGTATGATATTTTCTATCAAGATAAAATATATAATTAATGATACATTACAATGTCTAAAAATAAAAGGTAGAAAACATTATATATATATACTTTAACCAAAAAAAAGCATTTTTTGAAAAAATATTGTAAGTTTAACATGAGATTAACTAACTGGTGTTTTAGTGACAATTAATAGAACTCACAATCTTTGCCAAAATTCTCTCTTCCAATTTAAATGAACTATTAAACCATTAATTCTCTATAGACTGCCATTTATTATTTCGTCCAAATACCGGATTAAAGTTTTGTTAAAATCTTCGGAAGTTGTGTAAAGCATAATTTTTTTTGTAAGGTTGGAAATTATAAAGTTGTGGGATTGTGGAGTAGTTCGAGTGAATCGGGTTGTAACATCCGTGAATCAAGAATGGATTTTGGGAGTGGGTGTCGAGTGATACCAAAGGAGTGTCGGTCGACACTAATAATTTTTCGAATTCAGCGGTTAAATTTTAATCGTCAGTTTGATGCGGTTTGGTTTAAGAAACCGAAGGGGATTGGGTATATAAGTGGTATCTCGACGCCATGTTAAAGGCAGCCGTCTCCTGCCCTAAAAGGAGAGAAGAGAGTTGTGGGTTCTCTTTTTGAAGGGAGGAAAAAGGGAATGGTTTGACGATGGATAGGAAAAAGAAGGAGGTCTTGGTGTGAGGGAGAAGAGGAGATCGAGCAGTGGGCTTGAGGGGAGCTTCTTCTTCGTCGTGCATCAATGGTGCTAGAGGAAGAGACCTTGTGCTTGGGGCATAAGAGGAGGAGAAGGGAGTTCCATCTTCTTCATGTGTGAGGGGAAGGATGGGAGCTTGGTGGTGGATTGGATAGACAAAGAGGCTCTCTCATGACTGTTATCCAGGTAAGTCGTTGTTGTTTGATGTTTAATCGATTAGGGAATAGATAGTTGTGAAGGATTAGAGTTTTGCGGCAAGAAGGAGCTTGAAGGGAGGCGAGGATCGTCATTCGACACCAACACCTGTAAATGGGCTGCGGGGACTGGTTTGAGATGGCTACTTCAGAGCAACGTTTGGAAGATGAAAAGGAGTCCAATTTGGCTGAAATTTGGTGGGAGCTTTGTGGTGCTATAGGCTTTGTATTCAATGGTGGGTTTTTGAAATGAACGGTTGGTTTGTGATTTAATCAAGTGTTTGTATTGTGGTCTGGCATAAACGGTTTTGTGGTAAAGTTGGGGTATCGGTCGACATCAGCATGTTGTTGTGGGTTTGGTTCATAGGAGAATGGTTGGAGATAGGTTTTGATGAGGAGAGATCGACGGAAGTAGTGTCGATCGACACCATGTGTGTTGGTTCGTAAGTGGTGCGATGGGTGACGATCGACACCAGATGGAGGTGCTGATCGACACTGGAAGAGCTGATAGTTAATCGGAGTATTTATGGGGAAGTGCTGTCCGTGGCTGGGCGGAATCAAATATTTCTGTCTATTTCTCTGTTACTCGGTCGCTAGGGGTGGTTGGTTGTGCGGCTCAGTAACTAGATGAGGTTGGTGTTTGGTTATTTGTGGGAGGTTTTGTAAGGAGTGATTTTTCCACCGGTTTTCTTTCGGAATTATGGGGTTCCGGTAAGATTGTTTCCTATGGATCCTGTGAGGATTGGAATCCAAGTGCGGTTGTCTCACGTGGGATCAGGCTCATCGACGACGATTTGTATGGCCGGAACCGGTTACTCAGATCAGAGGGTTCACTGTTAAAATCTTGATACAAAGTGGCTCTTTTATAACCGCTAGAGTTGTTTTGCATGCGAGAGAGTCATTTTTCCCGCTAGTTATCGATCAAGTTCAAATTTTCGCATAACTATTTATTCTTTCGATTTTGTAGTCAGTAAATCTGTATCCATACATGTATGTTATTAAAAAAAAAGAACAAGTTGGTGTTACTTAAACGTGTGTTGCCAAACTATATTGAAAATGTTCCTGGATGGTCGTCCCTATTTTGATTATCTTGATTATATAAAACTGGAAACGGTGTTTTTTATAAAAAGCCTCAATTAGAATAAAATAAAAATTTAAAGCAATAACCAAAAAAATCCCAAAAAAAAACCAGAGTAAAACCAATATCTTAAATCTAAAACATAATTTTAAAGTCAAAACACAAGTTACATAACTTGTATAAAACAAATTGTTAGTTAATACTAAAAAGATCATGTTATGCTTCAGTTTTGTAAACATTTAGCATAAATTGATAAAAGCATTGCGATTTTAGTCTCTTTTTTTTAAACCATCGTTGCTCTTTTCTTTCTTTTACAACATACATTTTTTTTTTTATTTGAACCTAATATACATAGTAAAATTTGGAAAAATTAGAGCCTTCAATTTTTTTTTCCAAAATAATGGCCAGAAGCAAATGTTCTTTTTTTTACTACATAGCCACGGCTCTGAACGTATTCATTATAGATTGAAGGGATCATTGTAAACGATTTGTTTGTAAATTAGCAAATTCTCTTTCAATTTCTATTAATTGCAAACTAACTTTTTCACAATGGAAGGTTTCGAAATACCCTAAACAAAAAGAAATCTTATAGTTACATACTTACATTTAAAGATTTGCTTTTAATATATATATATATATATATATATATATATATTTATTTAAAGCAGAATATATACGTAAATTAAAGTGAACTCATGAGTTAAAATGTACAACAGTATACAGTATATATTTACATCCATTTTAGATTTTGTGTGAAATGTAAATTAATTAAGAAGTCACAGAATGAACAATATTAAAAAAAAATTAATACATTCATTAGTCCAATAGAGGTCACTTGGAAATTAGGGGCAACAGTAAAGAAAAGAAGCAAGACTTCATATTTACTATTTTATTCTCACATAAAAAAAATGTTAATGTGATTATACTCATGTAATGCTTCAGAACTATGTACTTTCATTTAAATGAGCTCATGAAATTGTCAAAAAAAAATTAAAAATCAAATAAACAGTTAATGAAACTGTACTAAAACAAAGATGTAAGCAAATATAATCGAAAAAAATTACTAACACCTACTATCGTTTCTACCCAAATGAGACCTTTTTCATTTTTCCCATCTACAAAATTACTAACAAAAAATATCAATTTCAACTTATAGTAAACTCATATATATTCTCAAAACTTAACCAAAGAGAAGTGCAAACGCATAGGAGCACCAAAGAGAAATGAGGTTGGCGGATTTATGATATTGGATTGCGTAAAACAATTAGTGGGCTAGGCCCATTTAACGCATTGAGTTTTCATCGTTGACCAGACCTATCCCACTAATTCCTTCAACATTATTATCTCCCAGAAAAGTAGTTTTGGTCGTTTTAAGAGAGCTAGTTCTGTCTTGTCATAGGGACATAGGATTGTTCTATACATTTAAGCTTGCTTTCAAGATTTTTTTTTTATGAATATTTTTAACTAAATCTTAAATGTTGAGAATTTTTACAATTAATATTTGGATGATACAGTAACATTACTAACATACATCCGATTGGGTCCGGTTGACCGGTTGTAATGTCCAAAGCAAATAAATATAAATATATGTTCAACTAATAAAAAACAGGACAAGTTGTAAACATAAGCTTTTCGTAAAATATATACAGTGTCTGTGTTAGATATGGACGTACATGTGCTAATGCTGCTATGCTGCTACGGGATGTGAGACTCATGAGTCATGAGAGTGACAGGAGAAAATATAATCGTAACGTGAAAACTGAAAGAACAACACTATCTAGCGATAAAGTCAAAGTTTCTTCTTACAGATTAAACCATTGGGATATTCAACATTGTCCCAAAGTTCACATCACATATTCACATGGCCTAGTGAATCAAAGTTCTCTTTCATTCATTGTATACTATTCCTTGTATTGACACACACACACACACATGTACCAATACATGAATAAAGCACCTCTAATGATTTTTCCTATATAAATAAAATTACGTAAGGATTGAAACAAACACATTTTTTTAATTGACAAATGAAGACAGTTTAAATGACATACAGTCGGTTATAGGTCCCAAGGTTTCAGACTTTCAGTCCAAAAATTTTGGTTTCCTGAAAATAAACTGTCCAGTAATTTTTTTTTTTTTTTTTTTTTGTCAAACCAGTTGCTTTCATTCATTTAGGATAGTAACAGATACAAGAAGTACAAGAAGCAAAAGTTTCAGAATTTAAACCAATACAAAGGAAGGCATTCCCCAATGCCACAAGATTAGAAAGATAATTCATCGACTGTAAATCCAAGAGAGCTATGAACCATGAGCATGAGAGCCCTTGGTACATGTGAGATCCTGGTAGGTCAAAAGACCATCCTCGAGAAGGTCAGAGGACAGTTGTGTTGTCCCGGTCATAATACTAAGACACTGAGACGTTGAGAAAGAATCAATTAAAATATATACTAACTATTCCCTGCGCAAAATGATTACAACAATAAAATTGAAATGAGATTCAATATAGTTTAGAATGAGCCCAAAAAACGTATAATTGATGTTCTTGTTGAGCGGAGAAAATTGCATTAATGAACAAAAGGCACATGGAAATGACCGAGAGATGGGTTTAGCATTTTTGCCTCACGAAATAATTTTTTTTTTTTTTTCATTTTCACCAAATTTATACATTTCATATCATAAATATAGAGTAGATATGTTATATAAAAGAATACGAAAAAATGTTACATAAGAAAAACAATCTTAATTTAAAGCTGAAAGAAAATTAGAATTTTTTTTTGTAACAAAACCTATTTCAATAAATATATATATATATATATATATATATATATATATATATATATATATATATTTTAAAGATGATGTTAGAAATGAAAAACAAATTAATAAATAGAGGTGATGTTGATATCAATTACAATTTAAAACAGACTAGGTTTTCACCCGCAGTACACCGCGAGACTAAATTATAAATAATTTATTTTAAATTAGAATTTTTAATTCATTTAGTTTTTCAAATTCCCAATTAATTAGATTTTATCTAATTAATTTATAATTTTGTTTAAAATGTTTTTTCTTCTTCTTACTTTTTATACAATTTATAACTTAATTAATTTATTATTAGATATAATATAAAATTTAAAACACTTAGTTTTGTTTTTTATAATTAAACAGATGTATATGCCTATATGGTATGTTAGTGTATATTTTTATGTGTATATATATATATATATTTTTTGGAATATTAAGAATGTGTTGTAGTATGTGTAATATTTTGTAATTCATATACTAAATAATTTATAAGTTAATTTTCTAAACTATGACTACAAATCTATAGTATATGAAATAATTAATAATTTTAGTGTTAGTTCTATAGTCCAAACCCGCCATGCTAGGCGGATCATGCAAGATGTTCAAAGATTTTTAATCCTCAAAAACTCATCATACGAACCCCGTGAAAGTAAAATATAGTATGTGAGGCTAAAAGTCACTTTTTCTCAAATCTGTTTTCAAGGTTTTAAAGAACAATACATTTTCACTCACTTCTTTATAAAATAAGAAAATAAAATCAGTATACATTTACAATTATGTTTGTTACCTTTTAAACACTTAGTTTCTATAAAAAAAAATCAAATATAAATAGAGTTAATTTGTTTATTAAATTAATTATTTAATACTAATGACATGCTTGTAAATAAGTACCAACTTCAGGATTTATTTTATAATGTCTCCAAAAAAAAATATATATATATATATATATATATATACAATAATTTATGTAGCAAAATTAGGAGTTGTTGTTTTCTTATTATATAATCAAAAGAACTTTTTTTGTTTGTGTGTGTGTGTGTGTGGCTAAGAAATACTAGAAGCATTTTGTATTTATGTCTGTAAGAACAAAAGAACTTCCAACGGATTAAGAGCAAGTTTATTGGGGGTTCATATAAGGGGAGTTCTTAAATTTTTTATGAATTAATTGTGTACTGTTTGGAATATAAGACCCATGATCTCTTAGATAAAATTTTCTCTTTTATTGGTAGGTTCTTATTTTGGGTCTCTTATTTTTGAAAATATTGTTTTTAAAATTTTTAAAATTTTAAATAGAATAGAAGTGGTATAAATGTGTAAACATTTAAGATTTTATAAAATTAAAACATATTGCATTTTAATTAATTTTCAAACATACAAAAACTAGAATTATATTTTCTGTTTTGAAAAACTTTGAAACAGAGGTTCTTCATCTGTTTTGTTAAAGATTTGTAAATGAGAAACATAGGCAACTAACATGGAGCACATATATTACACAAAATGGTGAGAAAACAATACAGCAACATTGACAATGTTTATAGAAAACCACAAATTGACAATGGTTTAGCAATATTTGGGATTCTTGACTATTGTTGTGAAGAAAGAAATAAGTAAATTTTGGTGGAGAGATGTATGGGCGGCCATTTATGTTTTTTTGACTACTCTCATTTTTGTTTTCTCTAACTTATACAAATGAGAATATGCAAACTTGATAACAGAATAAGCCCAATAAAACCAACAACTACATATTTCCTCTTCTTTACAAGCAAAGAGTTTAAAAGAGTATGTTGCCTGAGGATGATAAATCAATCAGATAGCATCGACACACATGAAAAAAACGATGAAAAGAATAAGAAGACGTTACATTATTGTAGTAATAAAAAGAGCTACCTTTGAAATGCTAAGTGGTGATGATGATTAAAGAAGACGTTTAAATTTTGCCCGAGACAATATGCTGTTCATGTTTAGCCAATAAGATCACAAAAAACAGATCATCAAGATCAAAACTTTTTGTAAGTCCAGTAAAATAAAACAACGAGATCATAACATTAACACACACCCATATCAGAATAGAACCATCAACAACAACACCAAAGAGAGAACATCATTTGCTAATAATATAAGGGGATCACAAGATCGATAACAAATCTGGCTGAAGTAACAAACACATCTTAACAGCAGTTTCAGCAAGACCGATAAGGTGCTGACGTTTGGAGTAAAAAACGTCTTGAGAATCTCAGCATTGATCTAATGGAATAAAAAAACTAAACAACAACATATAGATTTCAAAAGGGTACAACAAAACCGGAACTCGTTTGCTACCTGCTTTAATAAGGTTAAAACACAAGAAAATATACACAAGTAAGCACCATCTCATCTCATTTCAAGAGACCTTTAATAAGGTTAGCTCGCTCATAAGAAAGAAATATAAAGAAAACTTACATCATCGTATTCTTCCTTTTCTTCCTTCTTCTCTTCTTTCTTGGACTCAGCTGCAGGGGCACCACCGCCTCCTCCTCCAGCGGATGGAGCAGAAGCCATAGCAACACCACGACCACCAGACGGCACTGAAGCAAGCTTCTCCCTTCCACCAGCAATTAGTTAAGTCTTTTCCTTTCACTTCCTTCAACAAAAGCTCAATCTGAGAGTCCTCTGTAATCAGCACCAACTGCAAAAAATCAAACACAACAACAAAACCACATTCAATCAATCAATTAAAACCACCCCCAATTATATCAGACGCATATACATATTAACACAAATCATATTACGCCGGGAGGAAATAATGTAAATCCCTAATCAGATTACGCCTAAGAAACCTATTGAAGAATCTAAAGAGGAACGGAAGCACAAAACCAATTCAAATCCCAAAGTAAAGATCGAATCAAAATACATCGGAACCCAATTTTTTCATACCTGGAGACGGAGACGAAGAAGAAGAGTGTGAATCGAAGTAACCCTTACAATTTCGAAACAAAGGAAGTGAACCTTCTCCTTCGATTCCAAACACATTCAAATTCCATCTTTTCTCGTTTCGGGATTGTGATCGCCAGAGAAAGAGAGAGAGAGACGAAAGTAAACAAAAATCGAGCTTCCCAAAAAAAAAAAATTCTCTTGTGTATTTGTTTTCTGGCCAACAAAAAAACGACACGTAGCGCCTCTTAGAACAAAGATGAGTATACTATATAACAACCTCCCTTAGCATTTTTCTTTTGTTCTGAATTATTTTTTTCCTCCAAAACAATATGAACCCCTCTAAAAAGACTGTCGATAAACATGGTCTAAGAGATAAGGAGGGAACAAAGATCCCATGGAGTGCGGTGAATGGGAATGACAAAAAGTCACACTCCAATTTCTCTGTCTTTTTGGTAGTCAAATGTAACATTTACTTGCCCTCCCCTCACTTTGCTCCAAAAAGGACCCAAACCGCGTTCTCTCGTTGAGTTTTCAATTATTTTATTCTCTCCGAGTTGATCACTTCTACTTCTTCTACTTCTATTCTTATTGAGTCCTAGGTTTTAATTCATTGATTAGAGTTTCTAGATCAAATCATTTGTACTATTGTTATCATTGTATTACATTTTAAATTTATTCGGTTATGCAGTGAGGAGTGATAGGAAACAAATACTGTATGATGTTTTGTTTCGTAACCAATAAAATGACTGAACATTAAAATACAGGTAAAATAATTACCAAAAATACTATAGGATAATATATACTATATTATAATACAATAGAACAACATAATAAATAGCAAAATCAATATAACATAAAAAAATATTTTAGGCTAGATATATATCAAAACGAAACTGTGAAACAATTGAATATATAACTGAAAAACATGAATGATTATTTTTAAAAAAAGTAAATTTATCAAATAAATATCGAACAAAAATTTTAAAACCAATTTATATAAGGAATTCGAAACCCTATGACTGCTATTTTCCCTAGATGATATGCAAGTTCATGGCATACATTCTTCATACTCACATTCTTATCTTGTTCTTGGATGTTATATCATCATGTCTCTATGTGCTCTCTTGACCACTACTATTAACTTCATTTTCGAGAGGTCAGATTAAATGAATTTGATAAGTTAAGATTGAATTAAGCGTAAATTACACGATCTCTCTTAACAGTTTTTAATAAATATCTTACAATGGCTATCGTAATATATAAACTATGATCTTCAAAGTCATACCCAATCTTATTTCATCGAAAAAAATGATCTAATATTTTGCAATTACATATTGTGGAATTAGGCTTTAGTGCCAACAATTAGCAACATTCAAACCATATAATTAAAATGACAAGAGTCATCACCAGTAAGTACTTTTGATTTTATGTTTGTGAAATTTTCGATCTTCCGACATAAATATACAAAAAAGGCAAACAAACTTGATAACATTTTGTTTCTTTCAGTTATTTCAAAATTATAATAAGGAAAATATTGTCAACATAGATTAGATTCTCTTGCACCAAGAGCATAAAAATGCATAGATAACACCAAAAGATACTGCATGTGTGTATGCAAGCTGAGGAACAATGTCTCTGAAACCTTCCAAAGTCCATGTTGAATTAACTCCAATCCATTACCATACAAACCTATATACATTATATGATATATGTATGACTAAATTTTTATATGATTAAAACTACATTTGTTCTATAGAATATTAGTTTTGTTGTGACCTTTTGTTGTGGATTCAATGGACCCTCCATATTTTGCATGTGACTGAGTGTGGAATGGGACGAGAGAATGGCGGTCTTTGATATGGACGTCACCTTATTATTTTCACATTTATCTACAAATTAAATCATATTGTCTACAGTTAATCTTTTCACTAATAAATTATAGATTTTGATGATTTTGGTATATTATTTATTACTATATAGTTTTATATAGCTGAAGGAAGAAAACGACATGAATCACAATCAAAACCCTTTCATCACCCATGTTTGTGTATGTCGTTATGGGTCCCAAGTCACGCGTTTACGCCGTAGGGTCCTACTTAATTTATTCATAATACTTGTCTGATTATCCCATAACTTTGTATGTAGTCCCAAAACACTAATTGTAATATGCTCGACCAAACCCAATTAAGATAAGTTAATAATATGATTTACCAAATATATGATGACCCTCTATCTCTATGTTAACAATCTAGACATATTAGCAAATGGTCTAATTGTTAGTTAATATTTATAGATGTTTTGCAAGATATATAGCATGCAGAACTTCGTATGAAATGAATCTATCTATATATCAGTTACAATTTATAGTTTTGTTACGTAGAATCTACTGTAATGAACGTTAATTAATTTGTTCGTATCATGCCATGCAATGGGAGATATATAGATATTGAATACTGTCTCTCTCTCTTTCAGAAGTATGGTACTAAGTTGATACTTGGAAGAATGAATAGTCACTATACTTACACGTGCCAAAACAGTAACAAAGAGACAAAATCCGCAATGCCAATTTAAAATAAAAACAGTCTTTGTTTGAACTTATCACTCCCACATGCTTTGCTTCATTATTTGATCGACCAATATAATTATACCACATACCAAACAAAGAAGTTAAGTTGCTAATAAAGATTATTTCGACTTATAACATTATTTATTGTCTAATTCATAAAGTTATAACTGAATTAGTGTTAATACTTTATACTTCAAAGGTATATATACACTGGAAAAAATTACTGCGAGAAACAATGGAGCCTGTAATAATACTTGTTTTTTTTTTCTTTGGTACAACAGCCTAAAATAATACATAAAGTCGTAAACTTCTAATATGAACGTTGGAAAATAATCGGGTAGATGATACAATTCGGAAGGCAAAGGAAAAGACCATAGTTCGAGTATCGATTCACTAACTTAGGGCCACTTCTTTGCGGCCGACTAACCTATCCACATTTACATGTATTCATTCCAACACACACGATGATTACATTGGGGAGTTTTTTTTTGTTCATGAGTTGGATAGATGTTTTAATATTTTTTAGGTTGAAGATAATTTAACTTTAGAAAAGAAAAATCCAAGGATATCTTTTGCAATTTTCTAACTTACAGTTCAGTGCTACCGAGAAAAATATTTGTATACTTTTTCACAACGTCACCGAGAGAGATAATTTATTTCTTTTTTTCTTCGCTTTCTTATGGACATGGATGTAGATATATACACACATCGAAAAAAAAGCATAAGCTGATTAACTATTAGGGTTAAAAATGATTATTAGTAGGGTTAAAATGATCAATTATTTGATAAAAAGTTAATGACCTTCTCTAATGTTTTTTCTTGTTGTCATAATTGCGGTCTAAGATTCTTTCACCAATTTGCTACTGGACTGAACCAATAAAATTTGGCACTTGTCATTTTTGATGTATCCATTCTACCTGCACACTCTTTTGCCCAACATATTCTTTCTATTACCTCTTATTTCAATTATTATTGACTCTAAAAAGGATATTGTCTGAGTTGGGAGCAATATAATACTTATTATTTATTATTAGTAAACCTACTAATGTATAGTTGTTTTTTTTTTAAATAGGTCGCAGACTCGTAGGTAAACTGTACACTCAGAAAATCATGGGTATGAATATGATGACACAATACATTAAGGTTTGTTTTAATTATTAAAAAAAAGGAAGAAGAAGATGATAGTCGAAGATGGTTTTGGTTGTTTGATTGAGTCATTATCGAAGGCTCACATGGGCGAAGAATGGTGATGAAAGAGTCACGCTAGTTATCAAACTATTAATTCCAATTATTATCGTTATTACTTATTATTAATTATTTGGGGGAAAAAATCTAGAAAAATTTGGCAGTATCTATGATATAGAGACATGTTGTGATGATCAAACCCATGTGAAATTAGATACAGTGGGTTTGAAGTTTCACCGCAGCCAAAATCTCTTTTTGGATCCAGCTTGTTCACAATTGGAAAAAAATATTGATGCTTATAGATGCATGCTATAAGTATAGGGTTGTTAGTAAATTCGTAGCTATTAAGTTTACCTTAAAAAAATATACGTCTATAACTTGTGATATACAGTATAAAACATATTTTCTGTTCAACTATACTATATGTAACTTAGGACAGAACAAAAAGTAATTAAATTTAACATTAAAAATGGTTTTCGTCATAGAACTAATACAGGAAAATAAAATAAAATTTAATTTTAGGAAAAAAATCTTGTGAAGTTATTAATAATAATGTAACTTTTTTTTCCTAATACAAACTATGGTAAATTTGTTTGGTCATAAATTTGATTTTTGTTTTCAGTTTGTAGATAAAGTTAAAAAATATACTAATATATATATATATATATATATATATATATATATAATTTTCCGACAGTTTAGCATGTAGTTTTCTAAGCTTTCAATTTCTCACTATAATTAATACCATATCTGACAGTATTAGATAATCCATTTGCCCATGTCGCAGCAACTTCGAATACAACAAATGAAGTAAATTTAAGAATAAAGAAATTAATATAGAGCTCTCTCTATCTCTCTCTTAAAACAAAATCCATGAGATTTTTTTTGGGTCGTATTGGTAACGGCGTGGGTCCAATTTAGGACCAAATTGATTGCCAGTTAATTGCCATAAGAAAAATTTACGCACAAAAAAACATTTCTATCTTTATCTCTCTCTCTCTCTCTCACGAAGCTAAAGCCAATAGTACTTATAGCCACCCTTCACTCTTCCAAAAACGCTCCTTCACTCTCATCATATCATTCTTTCTTTCTTCACTTTCATAACATTTCCACAAAACACAAACACTAAAACTCACCTGAACCATATTCTCCATTCTCCACCAGCACTAAATGGCACGACCACAACAACGGTTCCGAGGCGTTAGACAGAGGCATTGGGGCTCTTGGGTCTCTGAAATTCGTCACCCTCTCTTGTAAACACTCTTCTCCCCTTTTCTTTTTAAAATATCAATATACCTTTTTTTTTTTTAATTAAGTAAGAAGTTATGAACCGAAGCTCACTATATGTTAAGTAAGAAGTTATGAACCGAAGCTCATTATATGCTTTTTATTTTTGGTTTTAGGAAAACAAGAATCTGGTTGGGGACATTTGAGACGGCTGAGGATGCGGCTAGAGCCTACGATGAGGCGGCGAGGCTAATGTGTGGCCCAAGAGCACGTACCAATTTCCCTTACAACCCTAACGCCGTTCCTACTTCCTCATCCAAGCTTCTCTCCGCCACTCTCACAGCCAAACTCCACAAATGCTACATGGCTTCTCTTCAGATGACCAAACAAACGCAAACGCAGACCGCAAGATTACGACCCGCGGAGACCGACGGGGATATCAACTGCGTGATGGCCAACGTAAATCAGTTTAACAGGGGAGGTGGAGGAGGAGGAGTAATGACAGAGACAACGGAGATCAAGTGGGAAGATGGAAACACGAACATGGAACAGAACTTTAGTCCCTTGGAGGAAGATCATATCGAGCAAATGATTGAGGAGCTGCTTCACTACGGTTCCATTGAGCTTTGTTCTGTTTTACCAACTCAGACGATGTGAGAAACGGCCCTGTCGTTTAGCGTATTCATTTTATTTTATTTTTATTTTATTTTACTTCCACAAAACGGCGTCGTTGAGTAGTAGTGGTGAGAGAAGAAGAAGAGGACAAAGGCTAATTTCAAAGACATTTTGATCTGAATTGGCCTCTTTTGAAACACTGATTCTAGTTTCTATAAGAGCAATCGATCATATGCTATATTATGTAATGTATAGTATCTTTTTATGATATAAAAATTGTTATCAATTTCTTTGTCTTTTTCCCATCGTTTTCTTGTTTTCACCTCGTAAACCAATTGAACTTTAACCCAAAACTGAAAATTTTACACATGTGTGAATAAGTGGGGATTCGATGTAGTGAAAAGATAGGACAATGAGAAGAAAGAGATCTAAAAGAGAGAAGAGAGAAGAGAGAAGAGAGTTTAGAAGGTGTTTGAATATTTTGAGTTTAGCTTTTGGTCTTTGTTCTATGCATTTTCTCATTTTTCAACGGCGGGCCTTCATTTTAATTTCTTTTAATGTAATCTATTTCTGTCTCTTTTTTTTTTCTTTTCTTTTCAATTTGGGATTGCTGCGAGAAGTAGAAAAAGAGTGTCCCTAGCTGTGTGGCTTGAGACCATAAAATCTAACTTTTAAATTAGAGGGATTTGTGTTTTCCAGCACTTATATTAAAATAGGGAAAAAAATTGTTGAGTGCAAGAAAAAGGATATATGGCTAAATATACATGTAACATGTTTAGTTGTACAAGAGATCAATGCATATATATGGTGACATGCACGACCAAAAAAAAAACCTAGATCAAAAGGAGTAGAAACTTGACCCTCGCATAAAAAACTTATCATAAACCAAAAATACATAACGAACTCGAATGAGAATGAAAGAAGTTTGTATCTCGTCTGATGTGTGATAGAGTTTTGCTGATAAATCATAGTACAATCCAGGCGTGTTATTAAATTTTGGTATGATAGATCTAGGTTTTAGTTAGTGAATTAATGAACATGAATCAATCTCAGAAACCGTTAAGCAATTGTATGATCCGATTTTTCTTAGTACTTATGGAAGTGTCGTCTTGTAAAATGTTGACATACATTTGTTCCATCCACTAAGTGCATTTGAATGTTTGTACTAGTTTTGGCCATATATATCAAACGTCTAATCACTAAAACTTCATTCTAAGAGCAAACCCATTGCATATCTTCAATTGGGTGTCTCTATTTTTTAATAATACTAAAAATAATACACTTCTCTTCACACCCTTGATTTTTATTTTTGTCCTTCCATTAGTCATCCTTGGGTGTCTAATTTTTTTTATTAAAAATGTGTTCTGCAAATAAAACAGAACCAAAAATTAAACACAACCTGCAAATAAAACAGAACCAAAAATTAAACAGAACCTATCCTGCAAATAAACAGCCACACAATACAAATAATGGTTCTGTGTCTGTATAAGATTATTCACTACTCATGTGCTACTCACGATTAAACACAAACTTTGATTGAAAACGATACAAACTTTGATTAGAAACGCAACATACATTGTTTTCGACTCATGATTAAACACAATGTATGTTGAAGACACAAATGCCAGTTGTAGATAGGAGAGTGAAACACCTTAGGAAGTTGATGGTCACCAAGTGGAGGACTGAGTTGCAGAGAACAAATCACCAAGTGGGGGATGAGAGAATGGCCTTGCGGTGCCGCCCAAACAGAATCGAACATGATGAGTATGTGATCAGTTCAACAAAACATAGAACACACCAAATAGGAACAAGAAAAGATGCTAAATCTACATGACACAAAATTACATCAACTAAAACCACTTAGAGATACACAAGAGAGAAAATGGAACTTAATCCAGTAATAGTAACATGACTAACACCAAACCTGAACAAAGTTATCTCAGCTGATAATATCAAGTAAATAAGCAAACTCCTCACTGAGTTAACTATATAACAAAAACCAACAGATCAAATGCCCTCAATCAGTATACAATGAATTCGAACTCAATTGTTACAGATGAACTTGTAAAAACCCATTACCAGTTCAAAAATACAGAAACACAAACCAGATCATTATATTTTTAACTACCAATCAAAATTCAAACTAAAACCCAGATCAACAATTATCACCAAAGGGGAAACAAACAAAAAAAATGAAAGCTTACCAGCAGAAGAACACACGAGAAGGATCCTATGAGCACCAACATTCTCACAAAGCCACCGACAAACAAAAAAAATGAAAGCTTACTCATGTTCTACTCGATTTTGAAAAATCGATTCATACTCTCGTTTGGTTTCGTTTGTGTCGAGAAGAGAAGCAAATGAAGAGAAGACAAAAAAAAAAAAAAAAAAAAACAAAACCAATCGAAACCAATAAAATTTTGACACGTTAAGTGTCTCTCAGTATCTAAAAGAGTCTGGGCAGAGACACGGATCTCAGAAAATTACCGATTAAAACATTATTTTTCATTCACTTTATTATTAAAAAAATAAAAGACATCCCCTTGGGATGACCAATGGGAGTGCTCTAAGAGTATGTTTACTGAATAGCGTCGACCGTTTTCAAAAAAAAAACTCATATGTATCACAATTGCTTTCAATAATTTAATTCGGTTTGAAATATTTGGTTTCCTAATTACTTTAAAATGTTGGCAGCCGCAACCTTGTAAACATAATGTTTACGTATGCTTGCAAATCAATCAATCAAGGCTATCAAGCCATGAAATGACTATAACCAGACTATAACCAGACCACCATTTCCTTACACATTAAAATAAAAATTCAACTATATCACTAAAAGATCATTTCCACGTACGTTATCAAAGACTCATACGCGTTATAAGTTGTTAGCAACAAGCCAAAAACAAACAAATATATAAGTAAATGGAAAGTCAATATGGTTAAGCTTGTTGCGATAGTAACCAGTGTACGTACACATGCAATGCATCTAAATTGCATCACACTAATTATGATTTGACAATAGCCGGAGATTTCTTGTCTCTTTAATTATATGCATGCAAGAGATGATTTATTTGATCGAAAATAATAAATCAAATAATTCTAAAATTAAATTTGTCTATTATTCAAACTAGGCACAATAATATATGTCATCTTATATATATATGACAAGGTTTCTTGTCACATCGCCAAAAACTTTCTTTCTATTAATTATAGATTATTTCTCTGCATGTTAATTATAGATGATTTATTTGTCCCTTTTTTTTTTGTTAAAGGTCTTTTTGTTGTTGTCAAAAAGATGATTTATTTGTCGAAACTATAACTTTTTTTTTTGTTTTGTTTGGAAACTATAACTTTAAAATTTATATTCTTAAATTTAAGATTACATCATATCAAGTTCTTAAATAGATAAAACCTTAGACCAAGTTTATCGGTAGTCTTTAAGTAGGGGAGTTCTTAAATTTTTTATGAATTAATTGTGTACTGTTTGGAATATAAAAACTCATGATTTTTTAGATAAAATTTTCTCTTTTATTGGTAGGTTTTTATTTTGGGTCTCTTATTTTTGAAAAAACTGTTTTTTAAAATTTAAAATTTTTAAATAGAATAGAAGTGGTATAAATGTGTAAACATTTAAGATTTTATAAAATTAGAAAATATTGCATTTTAATTAATTTTCAAACATACAAAACATAATAAAAACATTAATACATATTACAATAGAAGTGCAATTTATAAATGGAGAGAATGATTAATTTTAATACTGATTTGAAAATATTGCATTTAATTAACTTTTAAACCTACAAAACATAAAAGTATATTAAAAATAGAAATACAAATCATAAATGGAAAAAAGATTAATTGTAATATTCTGTTGACCAACAGAAATCTGACACGTATGGTCTCTTAGATCAGATTTGGGTATACTATATAAGAAGCTCCTTTAGATTTTTTCTTTTTTCCTAAATTTTTTTTTTCCTTCAAAATACTAACAACCTCTCTATGAACCCCCCCCCCCCCCCGATAAACATGCTCTTACATAATTTTACAAAGATATTCAAAATGAATTTCAAAATATACTTCTTTTAAAGATGTTCCAAACTATTTTAAAGAGTTGCGTAGGCATGCATGCGATTACAGAATATTTGGTGACAACTGGAAAATGACTACGTGACAATGTATTTTCCTCGAGATAAAAAAATAATCATATGGGGGAGAATTTGTCAAACAATATTGTTGATATAGAATAGAATCGCAACGTGATATTAATTTTTGGATCGAGGTCTTTATCGAATCGAATGGAACTTATAATGATTATTCTACGTATCTGTTTGGAAATTGATTTTGGTTCCCCCACAACCTTTCTAAAAAAGTAAATATATATAAATAAAGAAGAGGGAATTATAAAAGTGTAGTTTTATTCTCATTATTCTGTTTTTTAAAGCAATTTGAAGCAGCAAAGGTGAGATTTAAAATAATGGGCATGCTTGTGAGTTCTTCATCATTACTTCTTTGAACTTCTGTGACCCTTTTTTCCTTTAAGGAAGGTCCTTTTCTATTGTCCCAATAAAAATTTCACTGCACTCACCAAATAAAGATTGAATAATAGGTCAAAAGTAGCGATTCAGATTCACATGAAAATGTATGTAATGTACGTTGTCCATTCTTGTTATGCAGCGAGATTTACTTTCGTATTTATCTCTTCTCAACTACATCGATTATTCTTAAAACGTCTTTAGTCAATCCTGTTAGTTGTGCATTAATCTTAGTTAAGATATTTGATACTAACAACATAGAAATATATATATATATATATATATATTTTTATATTACATGTTTGGTTGAATATCGATGATCCAGTTAAACTTACATGCTTGACCAATTTGGACTTATGATATATAGTGTTTTTAACCTTGTATTTTAATTATGATATGTTTTGAGTGTTTTATTGTGTTAACATCCGTTTTATTGTCTTTCTGATTGTGTCTCTAATCTAATATATATCCTGAAGACAATATGCTGTAAATAGAGAGACACTTTGGGACGTATTCGAGCAAAGAATGAGCAAAGAAGCAACAAGACTGATCATTTCCTTATAATGAATCGATCATTTCTCTACACGAAACTTTGTTATGTTTTATACTAATATTTTGGATGAATTTTTTTACACTAGATATAAAAGAGATGAAACTATTTCGTATACACACATCTTCCGATATCAATATTTGATTAATTGTTGTTGAGACGGTTAAAACATGTAGTTGTATTACAATTTGTGTTAGCGACAATGTTGTGTATAATTTATTGTGATGGTTAGGACATGTAGCCGTACTACAGTTTGTGGTAGCGCGATGTTGCGTCATAAGATTTATAATTAATCTAGATTCAAACGTAGTAGTGTGCATGACCTTTCACTAAGAAAAAAAAACATATTTATAGAAATGTATTGTTTGTAAAATGAGTTAATAATGTCATACTTTCTGTGACTTGGTTCTTCGTCTTTTTTATAAATACATTGAATAAGTCTAATTGTATTTATCTTTTCTTGACCATGCATGTCGCTTAATATCCATGAATTGTAGTTTTATATAAGTTTATGTATCCTAAGTTTTATAGCTATGAAAGACTAATAAGATATTATTAGCAGAAAAAGACTACTAATATATGAAAAATTCATGTCTAAAAAACAAAAAAAAAAGCCATCAAAGATTTATGGAAGAAAAACTATATGAAGGTTTCAACACCATTAAGCTGCAGTAATTTCTATGGACGTGTGATACGTACAAGGCCCAACATCCACCTATCCTCTATCAGTACCGCAAGAGAACAACGCCCAAAGAGGATCCAAATAAGTGAGGAGTGAAGAAGGATCCAGAAGTTGAGAGGTGTCCTAGTTTGACTGCAAAAGATCAGGATTAAGCTTCACTAACCATAGTTAAGTATTGAGTCACCGTTATTAGCTGGCATGTAGCGATAACGGCTAATAAGACGAATAAGACAAAGAGAGTAGTATAAAGAGAGAAGAGAGGAGTAGTGAAGGGTTATCGAGAATCTGGGTTAAGTTTGTAAGGGAGAGGGAGAAAATCCATAAGTTCTCTCAGGCTGTATTCCGATTTCTCATAATAAAAGTATCTTTCACTACATATTGTTCTTGTTGAGAAGTTTACACTAATAATCTTAACAAATTTGGTATCAGAGCATTCAATCTTGGGAACTTTTGCTGAGCAATGCCACCTAAGAAAATGGAGGAACTGGAGAAAGCGGTGGAATCTATGCAGAAAGAGGTCCAAAAGATTACCGAGTTAGAAGAAGATGTCAAGGAGATGAAGAAGCAACTTGAGAAACTTGACGTTATGGAGAAACAAATGGGAAAGCTGGATATCCTCGAGCTGCTCCAGAAGAGGCTGATGGGGGAGGAACGTAGGTCGTGGGTGACGGAGGCTCAAAACCTCGAGACCACCGCTAACCCAACGGACGTGATTCAGCGACTTTTCACTCCCGGCGCAGCGCCCACAACGGTGCAGATGCAAACGCAGAATGAGACAACCGAGTCAAAGGAACCTCTGATGCGTAAGATAGAGATTCCCCTGTTCGATGGCGAGAACGCGGAAGCATGGGTACAACGGGTAGAGCAGTACTTTGAGATGGAGGACTTTACGGAGGAAGAGAAACTGAAAGCAGTCCAGATGTGTTTTGATGGGGAGGCGATAAGTTTGTATCGGTTGAAAAGAGATCGTAATCCATTCACGAGTTGGGAACAGGTGAAAGAAAGGGTTTTGGAGAATTTCTCGGTGGCACATGACGTTTGCGCTGGAGATAGACTCTTACTTCTACGGCAGGACGAATCCACCGGAAAGTATTGTAAGGATTTCATCGCTCTAGCGTCCAACGCACCGGAGGTAACAGAGAGGATGCTGGAGTTGGCATTCATGATCGGGCTCAGGCCAAAGATACAAGCTGGAGTTAAGATGTTCGAGCCCCGGGGACTCCAACAGATGATGAGCCTTTCCAGAAAGGTGGAGGAATGGTGAGAGGAGTCATCACCGAAGACTTCGTGGGGTTGTGGAGGAAGGACGACGTGGTTAGGAGGAGAACGCATGGTTATCCTTGGTGGTCAACAGACACAGGGGAGTCAAACCAATATCAGAGGGGTAATATCGTCTAACCAAAAGTTGAGTAATTTGTCTGATAGACAAACGATATCGCATTAATCAAATGGTGACTCGAAGGGATCTCAAACTAAACCTAATGAGAGCCGGCGACTACCATACCGACGATTGACGGATGCTGAGGCAAATGAACGGAGAGTGAAGGGACTTTGCTTTCGGTGTGATGAACGTTTTCACGCCGGTCACCAGTGTCGTCTGAAGGAGCTTCAGGTGATGGTGGTAGGCGAAGAGATAGGAGATGGAAAGTGTTTCTATGATGTTGATGAAGAAGCAACATACGTCGTGACTGGGGAGGTGGCCGAGTGCCATGTTCTCTCATTGGGTTCAGCAGCTGGCATCTCTTCTCCGCGGACCATGAAGCTCAGGGGAACGATTCGTAATCTGAGGGTTACAATCCTAATCGACAGCAGAGCGTCTCACAATTTTCTATCCCATGCCATGGTTCACCAGCTGGGTATCACTCCCCGAGGGACTCAGGAGTATGGCGCGCGAATGGGAACAGGTATCACTATCCATGGTACCAGAATCTATCAAAAAGTAGCCTTGGAACTTCCGGATTATACACTGGTGACTAGTTTTATGCCACTGGACCCGGGAGAAGTCGATGTCATATTGGGAATGTAGTGGTTAGAAACACTAGGCGAGATGAGGGTGAATTGGAAGGAGCAAGTAATGAAGTTTCTGGTGAATGAGGAGCTGGTGATGGTTCTTGGGGACCATAGCCTCACTAACACCGCCGTCTCCCTAAAAGCATTGTGGAGAATACTCAGGCAAGAAGGAGAAGTGTTGTTGGTGGAGTGTAGCAAACTCCAAGGAAGGGAAGAGGAGAAGGTAGTGACGTGCCCTGCTGAGTTCTCTCGTTTAATGGAGGAATATGTAGGAGTGTTTGTAGAACCTAAAGGACTGCCTTCGTCACGGGGAAAGAAATAAGCGATTCAGTTTAAACCAGATGCAGAACCAGTGAGTGTTCGGCCATTCAGATATCCCCATTCCCAGAAGGAGGAGATTGAGAAGCAGATATCTACCATGCTTACCGTGGGTATAATACGGGAAAGTGGGAGTCCGTTCTCTAGTCCAGTGCTCTTGGTGAAGAAAAAAGATGGCAGTTAGAGGTTTTGCGTGGACTACAAAGCCCTCAATAAGGCCACATTTCCAGACAGCTACCCCATTCCGATGGTCGACCAACTCTTGGATGAGCTACAAGGCGCTCATGTGTTCTCCAAGTTGGATTTGAGGTCAGGATATCATCAAATCTTAGTGAAGGCCGAGGATGTACACAAAACAGCCTTTTGTTCCCACGACGGCCAATACGAATTCCTGGTAATGCCCTTCGGGTTAACCAACGCACCCACAACTTTTCAGTCTTTGATGAATGACATACTCAGACCCTTCTTGAGAGATTCGTGTTGGTATTCTTCGATGACATCCTGGTCTACAGCAAGACCGTTAAAGAGCATCAGGAACACCTCAGAGCCACCTTGCAAATGCTCCAGCAGAATCAATTGTTCGCCAACCGCAAGAAGTGTCAGTTTGGTAGCCGACAAATAGAATTTTTGGGGCACGTAATTTCAACAAAAGGCGTGGCAGCGGACCCAAGCAAGATCAATGCCATGACTGATTGGGAGGAACCGCAGAACATCAAGGATCTGAGAGGGTTTTTGGGACTCACGGAGTACTATCGCAAGTTTGTGCAAGGGTATGGGGATATTGCAAAACCACTCACAGATATGCTCATAAAGGACATGTTTATATGGACTGATGAGACCCGAAAGGCATTCCACAAACTCAAAAGAGCAATGGTCTCGGTACCAGTCCTTGCTCTCCCAAATTTCTCAGAGGTGTTCATGGTAGAATCAGACGCATCAGGAATTGGATTGGGAGCAGTCTTGATGCAAAAAGAACGTCTATTGGCTTACTATAGCCATTCCTTGTCATAAAGACAGCGTCTCAAGTCTGTTTACGAGAGGGAGTTAATGACTATTGTACTCACCATCCAGAAGTGGAGACATTATCTGTTGGGAAGGAAGTTTGTAGTCAGAACTGATCAGAAGAGTCTCAATTTTCTCTTGGAACAATGTGAGATCAACATGGATTACCAAAGGTGGCTCACCAAACTTATGGGGTTCGATTTTGACATCCAGTACAAGCCGGGAATGGAGAACAAGGCGGCTGATGCATTGTCGAGGAATGAGGTTACACCAGCCCTATTTGCCCTATCAGTTCCTGCGGCAATTCATCTAGAAGAAATTGGCTCGGAGGTCGATAAGGATGAGGAGTTACAGGCCATTATGCGTGATATCACTTCCCATCCGGACTTTTCTATTGTTCAAGAACGATTGTTGAGGCAAGGTAAGCTGGTCATCCCTAAAGTATCTGCGATTACGGGACTGGTTATGAGGGAGTTCCATGATGGGAAAATGGTAGGACATGGGGTAATTCTCAAGACACAAAAAGGATTATCGGCCTGTTCTACTGGTCGGGGATGATGCAGGATATTCGACAATACGTAACTGCTTGCCAAGTATGCCAGAGGTACAAATACTCCACACTGGCTCCAGGGGGTCTACTGCAACCGTTACCAATACCCGAGAGAATCTGGGAGGACCTATCTATGGATTTCATTGAAGGGTTGCCAAAATCTGGAGGATACAATTCGATTCTCGTGGTGGTGGATAGGCTTACAAAGTATAGCCATTTCCTGAAGCTAAAGCACCCTTTTTCAGCAACGGATGTTGCCAACATCTTTGTTCAGGAGGTTATCAAACTGCACGGGTTTCCTCGAACCATTGTGTCAGATAGAGACAAGGTCTTGACCAGTCATTTTTGGAAGGAGTTGTTTAGATTGACAGGCACGAACCTCTGTTTCATCACCGCTTACCATCCCCAAACTGACGGCCAGACAGAGGTCACTAATCGAAGCTTGGAGACATACCTGAGGTGTTTTGCGGGTGATCAACCTCAAACTTGGGCTCAGTATTTGGCTTGGGCAGAGTTCTGCTATAACTCCTCATTTCACTCGGCCATCCAAATGACGCCATTTCAAGCAGTTTATGGAAGGGAACACCCAACAGTGATCAAATATGAGAATGGTTCCACAGCTAATGCTGATCTAGAGAAGCAGTTGCAAGACAGATATGCGACTTTAGCCTTGATCAAAGCACACCTTCATAAGGCTCAAAAGTAAATGAAGAAGAGAATGGATGAGCATAGAAGGGAAGTGGAGTTTGAAGTAGGGGAACAAGTCTATTTAAAGATGAGGTCGTATCGTCGTCGTTCACTAGCCAGGCGAGTCAACGAGAAGCTGGCAGCTCGCTTCTATGGACCTTAACCGGTCGAAGCAAGAGTTGTGAAGGTCGCTTATCGCTTAAAGCTTCCAGCAGAGGTAAGGATACACCCCACCTTTCACGTTTCTCAGCTGAAGAAGGCAGTAGGAGCAGTACCGGTAACGACCTCCATTCCCAAACAGTTGACAGAGGAAGGGGTCCTGAACGCGGAACCAGAAGCATTCTTGGGAACTCGCAAACATCCAATCTCTGAACAAGCAGAGGTACTCATCAAGTGGAAAGGGTTACCAGACTTCGAATGTTCATGGGAGTGGGTATCCACCATCAAGGGACAGTTTCCCCGTTTCAACCTTGAGGACAAGGTTGATATTGCAGCGAAGGGTAATGATACGTACGAGACCCAACATCCACCTATCGTCTATCAGTACCGCAAGAGAACAAGGCCCAAAGAGGGTCCAAATAAGTGAGGAGTGAGGAAGGATCCAGAAGTCGTGAGGTGTCCTGGTTTGACTGCAAAAGATCAGGGTTAAGCTTCACTAACCATAGTTAAGTATTGAACCACCGTTATTAGCTGGCATGTAGCGATAACGGCTAATAAGACGAATAAGACAAAGAGAGTAGTATAAAGAGAGAAGAGAGGAGTAGTGAAGAGTTATCGAGAATCTGGATTAAGTTTGTAAGGGGGAGGAAGAGAATCCGTAAGTTCTCTCAGGCTGTATTCCGATTTCTCATAATAAAAGTATCTTTCACTACATATTGTTCTTGTTGAGAAGTTTACACTAATAATCTTAACAACGTGATGATGTTTTTGATGTATCTCTCGAAAACGGAATATGCACCGTGAGTGATTGCTGACTGTGGACTACATTGTTCCTTCTAAAAAACTACTTAAAATTTTTTTTTTTCGCCAATGGAGACATAAAATTTAATTAAATCAAACTTGCTTAGGGAGATGAAAAAAAGGTTCAAGTAGAGTCCCTCTCGGCTATGCTTTATAACATGACTGCTACATTTTGTACAAAATAATCGCTTAACCGTGTTCCGTCACTTCACTCAGTCGGATGGAGATGGAACACAAAATAGCCTAATTCTCTTAAAGATTAGGCATATTCCATACTCGATCATCACCATGCTCAGTCACATTCTAGCTGAGCAATATTTACAAAGTCACTCCAACTTTCAAATTCGGGCACCCACTTGGCTAGTACACCAACCAAGCTGAATGAGTGCCATCCATTCATTAATCCAAAAACCTCACCTGATTCATCTTCATCTTAGTGATTTATGTATAAAAATCACATTTTGAGGTTTCTAAACTTAAAGTTATTTACTACGAATATTGTAGATACAAGGACCTCTTTTGTAAAGATATAATGAGGATAGCAATTTCTTATATAACTCTTTTATTGTATGCAATTAATTACTTTTTTTTCTCCATTGTTTTATTGTCTCGATCGTTAAGTATATGTGAGTAGATCTTAATCTAGCCTTGTTGGTACATTAGGTTTTAGGGTTCTTCATCTTTATGTGTCTTTACTATGATTAATTAATGTTTAATGGAGGGTGATCGATTTACTACCTCATGCGAAGTTAAATGTTATGTACCTCCGAACATATATAGAGTTTGAGCCAATTTAAGGATTACAAAACTATATCTCCCAAACTAGGCTTACACCACTTGGCGTTTAGATTTATTCGGTTTTCTATTCAATTTAATCCAAAAGTACGATTTAAAAATCAAAATTAAACTAACACGACTTCGTAACCAATATCCAATTTGGTGAAGGTTTTTTGTTTTGTTTTTGGTATCAATGTTAACTCATTTTTTTGTATAGTTTCTTAAAGAAGACAAAAGACAAAACCTTCAGACTGATTGATCTTGTTGGCTTGTGGTGAATCAACAGCCATGATTCTACCGAACCGATCAGTCTTAACCCTATACTAGTGTACCTTGAAGAATCTGGGATCAACAAGCCTCAGGTTGCCCGAACATACTTTCTTGGTCATGGTCCAGATTCCAGAAGGGTTGAGAAGTTTTTGAAGTGAAGCTGGTAGTCCACAACCGCCAGTTGCGAAAAATTTGGCATAAAATGTTTGTGACAATGTTCCAACAAAGTTTTATGATTAATTCTTTTAATCTTGTGTGATTCGATATTATAAGGTGATTTTTGAGCTAAATATACTCAACAAATATGTTTAGTGCCTTAAAATATAATTAATCGTAATTTGGTGACATATGTTCAAAAAATATTTTTAATGATTACAGTAATTGATTCTAGTTTTGATTTGCTTCTAGTTTTGATTTAAACTTTATTTCCCTAGTTAGTCCCTAGTCCCTAGGTAAATCTATAGAACTCCATGCTTTGTTTTTATTATTTCAATTGCTTAGTGCGTGTTTGAATTGATTACTTAGTTAATCTTCTTGTTGATCTTTTTAATCATATCATTTCTTGTTTCCTATTGTTGTAAGATGAAAATGTTGCCGTACGTAGTACCATTTTTTATCTAACCAAAAATAAACTACCCTTTTTAACCAAAGCTGACAAGTAAACTAGTTTTATTTAGTTGTAGGCATTATAAACAAAAAGTACGACGTTCAAAAGATCTATATATCAAAGTTATTGACAACTAACTGGCCGTTTACCCCCAACTTTTACCCTGATGAATCTAGTGAGTGAGATAGATGCATTTTAATTTTAATTATATATATAGCTAGACGCATATCGATACACGTAGAAATATAAATAAATAAACAAGGAGGAAAGTGGTCAAAGGCAATAATGGAGAAGAGAATGATGGTGTTGAGCAATGTAGAAATCTCATGTGAAGGTGTTGGTTTGAAAGACGACCAAACATGGACTTATATGGTGAAACTCCTTTTTCACTAACATCCAATTACTCTTTGTTTTTGAGTTGGTGTATTTTTCATTTATTTATGTTTTTTATTTCTAGCTCATGTGATGCTTGTCAAGGTGCCGTTGACCATGTGTGTATTTTAAATATGTATTTCCAAAACAAATAAATTTTTACATTAAAGGCACGTTAATGTTAAGGAAGATAGAACAAGAAAATCTACTATTTTCTCTGTTTCCTTTATTGTAAGTGATGTTTTAAAGATTTGTTATTGTTTATTTTAAATGGCAATAGGTTGTTTGTAGCGTGTGTGTGTGTTTTAATTGGTTGAATTGTTTATACTTAATTACAAAAAAAAAGAAAAATTGAATGACTTTACGTAGTCTTTTAATCTCCATGCATTTAATTAAAACATTGCTTATAATGAAAACTTATACAAAATATGATGAAAGGTTACGAAAGGTTCATCAATAATAATAATAATAATAATAATAATAATAATAATAGTAATAATAATAATAATAATAATAATAAATATTATCCGCATCTATGTTTTTTCATGAGTTTTGACAGTGCCAGCTTCTAAGCAGCGTCTTTGCGATATTGGCGTCAATCTCTTGTCTCTCCTATCCTCTCGGATATTTTGTTTGCTAATTGTGAAGGTTTGGTGTTGGTTAGATTTGAAGATGTCTTTGTTCATATTTGTTTGTAAACTTAAGTATTACCATTGTTCTTCTTATAAATGCCACGTACGTGAATTGTTTCCTCTCATAATTTGAATGAACATTCATATTTATACCACATGTGCATTACCTCTTTCTTATCTTTATCGATCAAAACAAATATGCAATGGGCCAATTTTACGTTCATATATTAAATGGGAATATGACAAATTCTTCTACCTACCATCCGTTAACTCGAATGTTTGTCCTGATACATAAATATGTAAGAGTGGGCATCAATCTGAATTAGATTCTAATCGTGTAACAAAGATAATGTAATTTAAAACGAGGAATAGAAATTGTAGATAGTTTAGCTATATATAAAGAAGCGTTTTATGGTGAGTAGATCTAGGGTTACTGTTGACGTGGAGGGTGATAAAAAAGCGTTCTAGGGTTTCAAACTTTTCACGCAAGATTGATGCCGGCGGCGGCTTCTCCGATACTCAGAGGGGTAAACCTGGGTGGAGGAGAGGGTCTCTTCGGTAGATGTGGATCCTACTGCGGTTGGTGTCTCAGATTTGAAGAAGGCTTTTGTTGAGACGCCTTTGGAGATGAAACAAGATTTGTTGGTGGGTGATGAATGAATGATGATGAATGTATGCAATGGTGAGATATGAATGGATAGATGGATGGGTGTTTCAGTTCCCCTTATGCTGTTGCAGTATAAGAGGTATCAATCCTAAATGAGTGTTTGTGAACAATTAAGATATGTATATGAATCTAAGTTAAGCCAAATGCAAGGATTGTTTGTCACTAACAATCCTAAGATGAAAATGTAAAGATGCAGAAAGTAAAACTACAAGAACTAAGAACTAAATGTGAATGGAACATAATGATTATGACTATATGAAGCTAGAACAGAAATAGAAACTACTATGATGAACTAATGCAAGACAATAATGAACAGGACAATGAGTAGATGAAACAGAAATGCAAATAGGAATGAAACAGAACAATCACAAATCATAAACAAGAGTTATGGGGATGAACTCGAGCAAGCACTCGACCGAGTGTAGGTCGACTACAGGGTCAAGCTGGATAAATCCGGGAAACAGAGCAACACAATAAAAACAGAGAAATGCAAATACGAATCAAACAACAAGCAAGCAACATGATTAAGACTTAAAAATCAATAAACAAAGAAGGCCTTGAGGAGGGATTCATGGGCTGAACTAATCATTGTGGTTATCTAACTTGGTCAACAAATCTCAAGCAAACTTTGAGCTAATCTCTAGACATATAAATCTAAGACAAGTTTCTTCCACTCTCATGGCAAGAAACAATCAAACCTATGCAATTCTAAACTTGTTCTCACACAGTAAAGAATCTACACAAGCAGGCATTAAGCAATACATCTCAAACCAAACAAGACCTCTAATCTCTTAGCAAGCCTAATGGTAAGCTCTAGATCTAGCCTTATCTATGCTCCTTAAACATTGGTGTGATGCTAAGATGCTTGAAATCAAACCCTAACCTCTCAGTTCAGGATCAGCATTAAGATCATCTAGCCTAGAAGAGATCTACAACAATCAAGCTTGACCAAATCACACAAACCACAAGATCAATCCAGCCTAACCCATCCTCAAGATCCTAAGAACTACTCACAAGAACACATGATGAACACAAAAATCATAAACCCAGAAAATATTGAAACTTGCATCAAATGAAAGATAACACAGAGATCTACAATATTGATGAAGAAATAAAACTCAAAATCTTTATATCTTGAAAGTTATGAAACCAACAAAATACAAAAATCTAGTCTTTTCTCTCTAAAAAAAGTACAAAATCTAAGGAAAATAAAAAGTGCAAAAAGAATAATTCCCAAAAGGGTAAAAACTAGGTTTAGAGAATATCTAAAAGCTGGACTCTTTTGGTGGCTGCAGGTACAAGGCCTTATATAGGAGAGGGGATGGAAGCCCTAAAAATACTAAAAGACAAAATAGTCAACCGCTCGGTCAACTCGACCTGTGCTCGGTCGAGTGGCAGGTCGAGCTGGCTCCTCTCGTGCATTCTCCACTCGGTCGAGTCCTCCTCAGCACACGGTCGAGTGTCTGGTCGAGTGTGCGGTCGAGTTGGACTCTGGACCTTGGTTCTTCAGCCTTAACTCTCTTGCTTTCCCTTCATGATTGGCTCACTTCTCCTCAGCATTGCTTCCATGCTCCTTAAGCTCCAAAATCACCTGATTATGCATGAAAAGATGCAAATGCAATGCAACTAAACTCTAATGCATGATTAGTGCTAAAGCTACACAATAATGGCCTAAAGATGCAAAAGATGTGAAAAGATGTGAATAATCTAAGGGAAAACAAGGTAAAATATATGAACATCAACACCCCCAAACTTAGTCTTTGCTTGCCCTCAAGCAAATAATCAAGACATAAGAAGGTAAGTGATGTTTGAAAGTGGGATCTCAGCTCCTAAAGCTTGCAAATAGACCATCTAGAATCAATGTCCAAGTTACTAATACTATGATGCAAGTTGAATGAGCTGTACTTAAAGACTTTAGACAAGCATATCACAACCTTTACTGATTTGAGCCTTAGATGTCCACATGCATTCAAATCAACCATTTCCTTTAACATTCATTAATCAAGAACATGAATTAATTCTATGCAATGCTTAAACTCATTTGGCTTGGAGATAAAGGTTTTGAGACAATGATGGTCTCTTTTTAGAGTGGGGCTTGTCAATATCAAGGTTCTCTCATGAAAATGGATTGAGCTTTAGAAGAATGCTAAAGGTAAGAACACTTAGACACATACAAGAACAAAACCTTGTCTACCCAAAAGTACCCAAAGTGTTTATCCTAGCAATCTAAACCCAAATAATCCTAGTGCTATCCTTTACTTCTTGTTTTCTCTTTCACCCTTTTCTCTTTTTGGTTTTCAAGTCTTAGGAGAGGTTTCTTATTTGATCTATCTAGTGGGATGGGGGATTCTTACTTATTTGCTATGGTTCTCTTTTCTTCTTATTCTTAAGACATATAAGCTTTTTGCTAGACTTTCCTTTTCTTTCTTTTTCTTTCTTAAGCTAGAACCATTTTCAACAATACTTTACTTCCCATCCTTTCACTAGACTTTGTTTAAACACAATCTCCTCTTAAAGACTCTACCCTTTGTTCTCTTTCTCTTTTTCTTTCTTTTCTTTTCTTTTCTTTTCATAACAGCCAAGTCCCAAACCCAACAAGTGAACCACCTAGTCCTATCTAGTTTGAAAAATGCAAACTAGAACTACACAAGGTCTTACTCTTGTCAGTTCAAACATAACACTTTCTACCAAGCTCAATCCCAAAAATAGGCCTCACACACACAAGAATAAACATGGCTTGAAAGAAAGGTTTGGTTAAGGGTAGGGGAACTGATTCTTAATGAGGAAATCAGCTACTTGGATCAACAAGAGTGGTAAAAAGGAGAAAGATGATCCAAGTATGTATATGGTATCCATGAGTTTAAAGCAATGCACACATTGATAATTATAAGTCAATATTAGGCTCTTATTAGTAGGAAATGGTTTCAAATCTCAACATGCTTCAGTTTAGACCAAATGCAATGCAAGAATTCAAGGCTTGTTTCAATCTTATGCTTCCAACTACTCAACTAGCATCAAAGTACTATTAACTTGGGCATTGATCCTAGTCTACTGAATTAAGCAAGCTAACAAGGAAATACTCATCATAGATCCCTAATGCAAATACTATACAATCCTACATGAAACATGCTAAAAAAGATCCTAATATGCAATGCAAACTACATGAACACTCTTTTTTTATAAAGATTTTTTCAAAATTTTTCAAATTTTTAGGGTTTTTCTATGCCTTAGATGCTATGCAAATACTAATATGAAGATGCTAAAAATTTGAAATAAGAACACAAAACACAACATCAAATGCTATCTCAAACCCTCCCCCAAACTTAAATCACACAGTCCTCTGTGTGAAAGAAATTTGGAAGAGGATTCAAGATTAAAAACAAAACACAACTATGAAATGCAATGATATTTACAAGTGAAGGTGATGGTGGTACCTTAGAGATTGTGGAAGAAGTTGTCCACATCCATCTGCATGCTGTCATAGGAGTAGTTGGGGTCTTGTTGGTGACTTGGAGATGGAGTTTGGGGCAGCTCAACGATGGCGATCGACCGTGACTCAGTCGAGTGCGTGTCCGAGTGGGGGGGTCGAGCTGGACCGCGAGTGTCCATTACCTGTCCCTTCCTATTCTATTCAGACTCCTTTGCTTCCCTGATCATGAAAACACTAAAGCAAAAATCAAAATACCAAAATTCCAAAGCAATATATACAAGGATACCTTAGGGACTTCCTCCCTAGTGAGCTTGTTTAAAGTCACTAAGCTTGACTTTTGATGCCTTTTCAGGCTTGGTTTAGATACCAAGGAGGTGATGAAATCCCCCCTGGTTCTATTTGGTAACCCTGGTGTTCCTTCTTGATCACTATCTCATTAGCACTTGAACCATGTTTCTTTTTAACCTTGAGCTTTGGCCTTGCTCTCTTCAAAGTCCTTTTGTTCAGCTTGACTTGGAGATCCTTGACTAAAGCAGTCAGTTCTTGAACAGAATTCTTAAGCTTCTCCACTGAATCTTCTTGAAAGGTTAGCTTACCCCTTGAAGCAGTTTCCTCACTTGAGACCTCATGATCCTCCTTTCTTTTGATAGTGTAAGGTGGATCATATTTTGAAGGCAGATTAGTGGGATTGTTGATGTCAAACTTCATAGTGAAGTCTTCAGTCAGGTGGAGCTTGATAGTCCCCATCTTCACATCAATAACAGCCCCAGCTGTAGCTAAGAATGGCCTTCCCAAGATAAGAGGGTCTTCAGGCTCTTGTTCCATGCTCATGATTGCAAAATCAGTTGGGATCCTTTCTTCTCCTATTTTGATAGGGAGGTTTTCAATCACTCCAACCACATCCCTCTTGGATCCATCTGCTAGACTGACATAGTAGTTGCTGTCCTTGAAGTCCTCATACCCCAACTTCTCAGCCACTGAGTATGGCATCAAGCTCACTGAAGCGCCTAAATCACAAAGGCACTTATTGAAGTGCATGTAGCTGATGGAACAGGGTAAGTTGAATGAGCCTGGATCTTCAAGCTTTGTTGGTGCAATAGCTTTCCCAATCTCTTTCAAATCCTTCATATCTTGGTCATGAGCCCTCTTCTTTGATATCTCAAGTAAAAAATCCTGATAGAGAGGGTATGGAGCATACTGTTCCAAAGCAGGTCCTCTCTCTTCTTCTTGGTAAGCAATGATGACCTCTTGTATGGCCATCACTTCCTTCTTCTCAATTACACCCTCTTCTTTCAAGGCTTTCTCTTTCTCTTGTTGCAAAGCTATCTTCTCCTTTTTCTTGGTAAGCTATTTTTGACATCTCAAGTAAAAAATCCTGATAGAGAGGGTATGGAGCATACTATTCCAAAGCAGGTCCTCTCTCTTCTTCTTGGTAAGCAATGATGACCTCTTGTATGGCCATCACTTCCTTCTTCTCAATTACACCCTCTTCTTTCAAGGCTTTCTCTTTCTCTTGTTGCAAAGCTATCTTCTCCTTTTTCTCAATGATCTCCCTGAGTTCTCTTATCTTTTGTGCCTTGAAACGCCCTGGGAATGGTAGAGGTGGTTTGTAAGCAGGAGGAATGTATCTAGCAGGCTTAACAGCTTCTGTGTCTTCAACTCGATCAGTCACTCGATCAGGTACTCGATCGTGTGTGTGGTCGAGCACCTGGTCGAGTTGTTTCTCTGCTTCAGTCTGCTCAGTAAAACCTTCACTCTGGGCTTCAATTAGTGATGAATCCTCCCCACCTTGAACCCCACTGTCCTCAGTGACATCTTCCTCATGGAGATGGATTGCTTTAACAGTGATCACCCTTGGGTTTTGAATGGCTTGTTCAGGAAGTTGGTGTGGCCTAGGAGCTAGAGAAGAAGCAATGGAGCTCTCCATGTACTGGAATGAAGAGGTCAGACTCTCAAGCTGGTTACTCAGGTCATGAGAATAAGAATTCAATTTTTGGGTCAGCCTCCAAACTGCCTTGCTTCTTCAAGCTGCTTATTGGCTTGCCCAAGAAACAATTGTTGCATCATAGTGCTTAAGTCAGGTTCTTGGGCTTGGTAGGTCTGAAACATTGGAGTGGGACACCATTGAGCCTGGAATCCTGGTTGATGTTGCCATGGTACAGAATGGAACATACTGCTGTGAAACATGATGATTGACTCGAACTGACACTCGGTCCAGCTCAGGCTCGAGTGGGTGGTCGAGTCAACTGGGAAGAGAAGTCTATTTAGATACGGCTCCTGACTCGATCAGGTGCTCGATCACTGCTCGGTCGAGTGGTGGTCGAGTGGATGGTCGAGTGGGTACCTGAAACTCAAGACAACCCAGCAACAGAAGATTCGAATCCAGCAACTTCACAAGTGTATAAACGACTTTCATCTTAGACTAAAATGGTTCCAAAATGTCACAAAAACACACTCAAATGGGAAACGGCGCCAAATTGAAACAAGATTTGTTGGTGGGTGATGAATGAATGATGATGAATGTATGCAATGGTGAGATATGAATGGATAGATGGATGGGTGTTTCAATTCCCCTTATGCTGTTGCAGTATAAGAGGTATCAATCCTAAATGAGTGTTTGTGAACAATTAAGATATGTATATGAATCTAAGTTAAGCCAAATGCAAAGATTGTTTGTCACTAACAATCCTAAGATGAAAATGTAAAGATGCAGAAAGTAAAACTACAAGAACTAAGAACTAAATGTGAATGGAACATAATGATTATGACTATATGAAGCTAGAACAGAAATAGAAACTACTATGATGAACTAATGTAAGACAATAATGAACAGGACAATGAGTAAATGAAACAGAAATGCAAATAGGAATGAAACAGAACAATCACAAATCATAAACAAGAGTTCTGGAGATGAACTCGAGCAAGCACTCGACCGAGTGTAGGTCGAGTACAGGGTCGAGCTGGATAAATCCGGGAAACAGAGCAACACAATAAAAACAGGGCAATGCAAATACGAATCAAACAACAAGCAAGCAACAGGATTAAGACTTAAAAATCAATAAACAAAGAAGGCCTTGAGGAGGGATTCATGGGCTGAATTAATCATTGTGGTTATCTAACTTGGTCAACAAATCTCAAGCAAACTTTGAGCTAATCTCTAGACATATAAATCTAAGACAAGTTTCTTCCACTCTCATGGCAAGAAACAATCAAACCTATGCAATTCTAGACTTGTTCTCACACAGTAAAGAATCTACACAAGCAGGCATTAAGCAATACATCTCAAACCAAACAAGACCTCTAATCTCTTAGCAAGCCTAATGGTAAGCTCTAGATCTAGCCTTATCTATGCTCCTTAAACATTGGTGTGATGCTAAGATGCTTGAAATCAAACCCTAACCTCTCAGTTCAGGATCAGCATTAAGATCATCTAGCCTAGAAGAGATCTACAACAATCAAGCTTGACCAAATCACACAAACCACAAGATCAATCCAGCCTAACCCATCCTCAAGATCCTAAGAACTACTCACAAGAACACATGATGAACACAAAAATCATAAATCCAGAAAATATTGAAACTTGCATCAAATGAAAGATAACACAGAGATCTACAATATTGATGAAGAAATAAAACTCAAAATCTTTATATCTTGAAAGTTATGAAACCAACAAAATACAAAAATCTAGTCTTTTCTCTCTAAAAAAAGTACAAAATCTAAGGAAAATAAAAAGTGCAAAAAGAATAATTCCCAAAAGGGTAAAAACTAGGTTTAGAGAATATCTAAAAGCTGGACTCTTTTGGTGGCTGCAGGTACAAGGCCTTATATAGGAGAGGGGATGGAAGCCCTAAAAATACTAAAAGACAAAATAGTCAACCGCTCGGTCAACTCGACCTGTGCTCGGTCGAGTGGCAGGTCGAGCTGGCTCCTCTCGTGCATTCTCCACTCGGTCGAGTCCTCCTCAGCACACGGTCGAGTGTCTGGTCGAGTGTGCGGTCGAGTTGGACTCTGGACCTTGGTTCTTCAGCCTTAACTCTCTTGCTTTCCCTTCATGATTGGCTCACTTCTCCTCAGCATTGCTTCCATGCTCCTTAAGCTCCAAAATCACCTGATTATGCATGAAATGATGCAAATGCAATGCAACTAAACTCTAATGCATGATTAGTGCTAAAGCTACACAATAATGGCCTAAATGGATAGCAAAAGATGTAAATAATCTAAGGAAAAACAAGGTAAAATATATGAACATCAGGAGATCAATTCTTAACAGAGTACAGGGTCTAGTCAAAGTGATGCGGTGGTGCGTCCGAATAGTAAGAGGTCCTATGCAAACGTTGCTAGTAAGCACGTTTTCTCTCAGCAAAAGTTTGATGTAGTGGGAGTTGACGGAAAGCAGCGAGTGATTGTCCCGAAGGAGGTTCTCCTTGGATCTAAACTTCTCTAGGAGAATTTTCTCATCGGAAAGTTTTTAAGTACGAAAGTTCCTCATGTTGGTAAGATACACATGATTGTTAACAAAATTTGGCGTTTAGGGGATACCTCAACATTGATTGATGTTTATGAGGTGAATGACATGACGGTGAAAGTTAGGATCAGAAGTGAGACCATGCGCCGAAGGGTCTTAAACAGGGGTATGTGGAACATAATGGATATTCCAATGGTCGTTTCGAAATGGTCTCCTTTTGAGGAGGAAACACAACCTGCTTTGAAGTCAATACCTTTGTGGGTCGTGCTTTCAGATGTGCCACCCTCTCTGTTCACTGCTAAGGGATTGCAGTTTCTGGCTAGTGCTGTTGGAGAGCCGATTAGGTTACATCCGAAAACAGACGCTTGCACAAGTTTTGATGTTGCTCAGATTTTGGTCGAAGCTGACTTAACAAAAACTTTACCAAGAGATTTTGTTTTTATGGGGGAGGAAGAGGGAGAACTTGATATTGTCATCAAATATTCTTACCCTTGGTTGCCACCAAAGTGTGAATCAAGCGGTAAGTGGGGTCATCTAAAAGCGACGTGTTTAGCTAAACGACACACGACACCAGAGACCAACTATGTTCCTTCTGATGTCGTTCACTACACAGTGCAGACTTCCCCTGCTACTGTTGTTGGTAACTCATCTGCGGATTGTACTGATACTTCGGATTAACATTATAAGTCAGGTTGCTAATAGGTGACGTCGTAAGCCTTTTAAATTTGTGAATGCCATGGCGGATATGACCAATTTTAAACCGATGGTGACAGAGTTCTGGGAGGAAACTGAGCCTATTCACAAGTCAACCTCCTCTCTTTTCCGGTTCTCTAAGAAGCTAAAGGCCCTCAAACCGAAGCTTCGTTCACTGGCTAGGGATAAGATAGGCCACTTGGTGGTTAAAACAACAGAGGCTTATAAAATCCTTTGTGGGAAACATGAGGATAATTTACTGAACCCGTCAGCAGTTACAATGGGAGCAGAAAAAGAGGCATACGACCGCTGGAGTTTTCTTGCTGGTCTGGAGGAGAAGTATTTGAAACAAACATCAAAGCTCCATTGGTTAAAGGTTGGAGATCGGAACAATAAGACCTTCCATCGAGCAGTTCAGATGAGAAATGCTCAAAACATGATCAGGGAGATTCAGACGCCTGATGGTGGGGTTGTATCTGATGAGGAGGAGATTAAGAAGGAAGCTGTACGCCATTTTAGTGAGTTTCTTCAGTTCGTTCCACCAGATTTTGAGGGTGCTACGGTGGAGGAGCTGCAGGATTTACTTCATTTTCGATGCACTTTGGCAGATAAGCAGGCTCTCACTAGGCCGGTCTTAGCAGAGGAGATAAAAACTGTCTTATTCTCTATGCCATCCGACAAATCTCCGGGTCCAGATGGTTTTACTACAGAATTTTTCAAGGCAACTTAGGATATTATTGGAGTGGAATTTGTGGTTGCAGTTCAGTCTTTCTTTATCAAAGGCTTCCTCCCTAAATGTGTTAATGCTACCATTTTAGCTTTAATTCCCAAAAAAGAGGAGTCCAGAGAAATGAAAGACTACCGGCCAATTTCCTGTTGTAACGTTCTTTACAAAGTGATCTAAAAAATAATAGCCAACAGACTCAAGTTGCTCCTACCAAAGTTTATTGCAGGCAATCAGTCGGCTTTTGTCATGGACCGCCTTCTAATTGAGAATATTCTGCTCGCCACGGAGTTAGTCAAAGATTATCATAGGGATTCTATTTCCAGTCGGTGCAATGGCCTTTTCTTCGAAATGTCCTTTCAGCTCTTGATATTCCACCCGTTTTCCTGCATTGGCTAATGCTATGTGTAACAATAGCTTCCTTTTCCGTTCAGGTAAACGGGGAGCTGGCAGGTTATTTTCAGAACACACGGGGTTTAAGACAGTGTTGTTCTCTTTCTCCCTACCTCTTTGTCATAGTGATGGATGTTCTATCCCGCATGTTAGACAAAGCTGCAGGTGAACAGTTTGGCTACCACCCGAATTGTAAGGAACTAGGGGTTAAACACTTGAGCTTTGCTGATGATCTTATGGTCCTCTCAGATGGCAATGTGAGGTCTATAGAAGGAATTGTGGAGGTCTTTGACAATTTTGCTAAGAAATCAGGTCTGGAAATAAGCATAGAGAAGTCTACACTATACTTGGGAGGACTCTCGGATTTGGATTGTCAAGTAATCCAAGATAGTTTCAGTTTTGCTGTAGGCCAGCTACCGGTGAGGTATTTAGGGACTACCACTGGTTACTAAACGCTTGTCTGCTTCAGATTACTCGTCCCTCCTAGAGCATATAAAGAAGAAAATCGGATCCTGGACAGCTCGCTTTCTTTCCTTTGCAGGATGACTCAATCTGATTCAATCAGTGATATGGAGCATTTGCACTTTTTGGTTCTCTGCTTTTAGGCTTCCGAGACAATGCATAAGTGAGATAGACAAATTGTGCTCTGCTTTCCTATGGTCTGATCCAGAGTTAAATCCTCACAAAGCTAAGGTGGCCTGGGAAGATATTTGTAAGCCTAAAAAAGAAGGTGGTTTAGGGTTAAGGTCTTTAAGAGAGATGAATGATGTCTGTTGTTTGAAGCTGATATTGTAATACCCCATACTAAACCTAAAAATATACGGGAAGGACGCGAACAAGACTTTTCGACCAACGAGGGAAATAAACCAAAGGAGTGGGAGATTGGTTAAAAACCAAAGGAACAACGATGTTTGAAGCTCATTAGAAGGAATCCAGAGCACTTGTCCCGACAGATTATTACTCAGAAAAATAATCTGATTACGTCTTTCGCAGTAAGATAGCCGAACGACCTAGCTGAGAAGAAATTGTTGAAGAAGAGAATTTCGAAGAAAGACTAGAGTCAATCAGTAGCCAAGAGGGCTGACATCAAAAAGCTCTGCAAAGATTATTTAATGATCAACGCTAAGGTTCAACAGGAGCCGATAGACGTTTAGCGAGAGACGCTATTTTTCCGGTAATTAGTCCAGCAACTAAAAATCAGTTTGGAAGGAAGAAGTGAAGCATTCAGTGGGCTAAGGCATATGATTAAATCAGAAAAGAAGCTTGAAAAGTTTTTGTCAAGAAAAATTAGTCAATTTTCAGATTTCCAGAGAATTGACCCATAAGCTACTCAGAAGAGCGTTAAGGAGCAGAATTAGAATTTTGTGCTAAGGACAAGCATGAAATAAGTTAAGAGGACCTTGAAGAAGTTGAGGATGCTATAGCAAGAAGTAAAAAATCAAGTTGAAGCTCAGAATAATTTTTTTTTAGAAAATCAAGTCGCCAGAGACTCTTTTAGCCGATCACCGAAAGGAAAAGTGATACGGTTAATTTTATTTGAGCTTGAAGATTTTAGTGAAGCTAAAGGAAGATAAAATAGGTAATTTTATCTTGGAAAATCAGAGTTTTCTTGGAGAAATTATTTTTAGGGTAATGGCACATAAAACTGGTCGAAACGAGATATTTCCAGTGAGAAACGGTTAACGGTTTGTGGAAGTTTGACTTGGAATCGGTTAAGAGTGTTTGATTGGTCATTAAGTGACCAAGTGGTTCAATTTTTAGCCAAGAAAATAGGATGAGGACGTGGTTGAGCTGTAATGCCATGTGTTGGCACATAAATTGGATAAGTATGGTCAAATTAAAATGACAAGTTGTGATTGGCTGAGAACTGGACGTGGGACACTTGTTTAGGTGACTAATCAACCTCACCACTGATCCTAGAGGAGTATAAATACCCAGTTTCGTTCATTAGCTTAAGTAAACCCAAAATCTACCTAAAACCTTAGTTAAGTTCTTTGTTGTTCTTGGAGATAAAGGAAGTCTTCAAGTAGCTGAAGGAGTATTCAAAGAAGGCTACCAAGGTTGTAGGTAAGTAGCCTAGCCTTAGTTCAGTTTCCTTTCTAGATTTTCTTTTTAGATCCTAGCTAAGCAGATCTTGATGATGTGAAATCCAGAGTTTTCGAGTTCACGCGGATCTAGCTAGTCAGAAACGTGAAGCAAAGCCAAGTTTCAGCCTAAACCCTGTGAGTACCGAACACATGTGAAATAGCACATGTCTAGGATTTATTTCCTTATTTTGTGTGAGGTTAAGTTTGGTTGTTGATTATTTTCTGTGGTAGTTGTGTTTATTATCGTAATTTCTTAAGGGTATGTGTTGCAGGTTAGGTTCATGTTCTATTTTGGTATAGTTCATGATCATTATTGTGTGTTTAGTTTGATGTGGTTATTATTGTGTGATATGTTTGTGGGTTTAGTTTAGAGGTTAGTATAATCGGTTGTGCTATTGTTATAGCCGTTATGCTGCTCGTTTCTTGTGAGTCAATAATTGGTAGTTATTGACGAGCTTGAGTTGCTTGGTTTGATGTTGTGTTTTATTTTTTATATGTTATGATAGGAAGCATGTTAGTTTGTTGTGTGTTGTTGTGTTAGTCTTGCTTATGCATGGCTAGTGTTTGTTTGATTGATTGTTAGTTTATGTTGCAAGTATTCTTAGTTTTAGAGATACTTGTATTTTTGGGTTAAGTCATTAGTCTTGTAAAGACTTGGGAAGGCGATAACGTGATTGTCCCAATGGCTCGGAGTGGTTAGCTACCAACGAGCACTACTTGACAAAGTAGTAAATTTTACCGTAAGGGAATAGGTCCCTTATACACGGTCTTGGGAAAGGGATGTGATCTTTCTAGCCTTTGTGGCTAAGGGTCGGGGAAGCATTGCCTGCTGGAAAATCCGTATCGCAGAAGATCAAAGACCTTAAGGCAAAGTGGAAAAGTTTAATAGTATCATACAAGTGGTAACGTGAGTCGTTGTGCAGGTACTCTGTATTTGAGTACTTTAGTTTTTTTTAAAGCATTTGTTTGTTTGCGTGATTCTCTCATTTACTTAATGCATGTGTTGCTTGCATTAGTTGCTTGTTTGTTGATAGAGTCCAAGTTGGGGGGTTGATTAGAGGTTAGTTGGGCGGGCTCACTGAGTAATTTTAGATTACTCATGATGCTACCTTTTGTTTTTGCAGGTATTCCCGTTAGGTAAACCCCTAGCTGCCGCGGTCATCATAGACTGTACAGATTAGATGTTTTACAGCTTCTTGCTAAAAATCTGATAAATTTATTATGTATAGTTTTCTTTATGGGCCCAGGAAACTATACTTGTTTTGTAATGATTTAAAGTACGATACTATAATAAATAAAATTCGGTTTTATTTAAACATGGAAGCGTTCGAATGATATATTAGTCATGTCCGGACTGACACAACTCGCGACCGTGGTACGGGTTGAAAAGCCTTAGGCCATGATCGAGAGGTAAAGATACTCGAGATCGGTTGAATTGGGCAAGCGGATTCATTCCGGGAACCTTTGTCGACTGATTACGGGTGTCATACGTGACGCCCTTGTTCCGTTTTAGTTATAGAACGGTTCGGGGGTGTTACAGATATGGCGTATTGTTTCATCTGGTGAGTCTATGTGGGTCAGATGGGTGCAAAACAATCTACTCAAACATAGGATCTTCTGGTCTGTCCAGTCTGCTACAGCAGGTTCTTGGATGTGGAGAAAATTACTCAAGTTTCGACAAGTTGCAGTGAATTTTTGCAGAACAGAAATCAATAATGGGCTTAGTACCTCGTTTTGGTTCGATAATTGGTCGAGTTTGGGTCAGTTAATTGATGTGGCCGGAGAGAGGGGTATCATTGAAACGGGGATAAGTACACACATGTCTGTTGATGATGCGTGGGACAGACGTCATCGTCGTCGCTATCGTCTGCCATACCAGATAGAAACAGAACTTCAATTGAAGCGTGAGCAATCTAATACCAGGGACGATGTCGTTCTTTGGCGAGGGAAAAACGAGAGGTTTCACCCACAGTTTTTTACAAAAGAAACTTGGCTGCAGATCAGGTCGGTGGTAGAAGAGGTCGCATGGCATAGATGTGTCTAGTTTACTCATTCCACATGAAAGCACTCGTTCTGTATTTGGTTGGCGATCTGCAATAGACTTTCCACTGGCGATCGTAAGGCGCAATGGTCCACGGGAGAGCTTGGCGACTGTATATTCTGCAACAATGCCGTTGAAACACGTGATCATTTATTTTTCACCTGTAGTTTCTTCTCGGAGATTTGGCAAGCCGTTGCAAAGGATATTTACAAGAGCCGATTTTCGACCACCTGGAACTCAATAGTAACCTCAGCCTGTAGTAACTGGAGGGATAGGACTACATCTTATCTAGCCTGTTCCATCCTGCAAACGACAGTACATCATTTGGCATGAGCGAAACAGGCGGACACATGGTGAGCACCCGAAGCCTGCTTCATATCTCATTCAACTCATTGACACACATATGAGATACCAACTCCTCGCTATTGGTCTCATGGGGGATCGACGTTACGATACTGGTCTGCTCAAGTGGCTAGAGACTAGATATTGATTCTAAATTTTATTCAGCCCTCTGTTTTTAGAATTCTCAAAGAAACGATGCACCAGTTATATAAACGTATTTTTGTTTTGAATATAATTTAACATTTTATTTAAAAAAAAAAGAAGCGTTTTATTATCTCCATTGGTCCACTAACGTTTCTGGTTTGTACAAAAAAACTTATACTTAAATTTACACCCTACGTACAAGCTACTTCAATTGTCTAAGTGTAACCCATATATGGGATCACAACTAACCAGATCAAATATGTCTAGACAATTAATTCTATTTACAAATTCATATTTTAATATAATAATTATAAAATTTTAAATAAAACCATAATTGAAATTATATTTTTTAAGTCCAGAATATATTATTAATTATAAAATAGTTCACAACTTGTATCATTAGTTGACGAAATTGAAAATATGATAGAAATCTAGGGGCAAAAAAATATTACAAATTACATGATTAGGAAGACATGTGAAAGTGATGATCGAAGAATTTTTATGTTTACCCGTGACAAAAATATTAAATTAATATATATATATATATATATATATATATATAATATTTAAAAATTATATGTTATAAAACACATAATAAAATTAAAAATCTGAGAGAAAAGAAGCTGCAGAGTCATGTTTCATACATTTAGTATTAGTTTTAGTGTAATAAATTGAAATGGGCTTGTAATACTTATTTTTTAACTAAAGGGGCTTCTAATATTAATAAAACGAATTGGACTTTGTCAACATAAAAGTTTATGTGTTTATGAGATTTGAGTTTAAAAGTAAAGTAGTAGGGGCAGTAATGTTTTTTTAACAGAGGTATAAATTGAAAAGGTAATAAATAACACTAACTATTAAAATTTTGATGGTGGCAACTACCCCAGTTCACGCCAATGTGGGTCCGCCCTTGTGTGTGGACATTTATTTCAAATGAAACTTATACACAATACATTTCACGCAGCCACATACATGGAAGCAAACCACGCAGCCGCATCTCCTATATACGTCATCTCTTATCAATGATAACAATCCAAATATAAATTAATATATATACATATATATATATATATATATACACAATACTAATTTCACTTTTTCTTCTCCCTCGCTCCACAGTGTAAACTCTTCCGCCACAAACGTCAAGTTTAAGGTAATTTGTGGATCTCTCTCGCTCTGTCTCTCTCTATATGATTTTGGTTATATTCTCATATATATACAAATATTATTTTATTTATTAGTAACTGTTTTTTTAATAATAATTCAGTTTAGGAGTGTATATATTCTTCTCTAAGCTTACAGAGTGAGTATTCTTCATTGTTATAGATACACTCGAATATCAAAATATTATGTGAAACTAAAAAGTAGTGCTAGGAAAATATATAAGGACTCTTCTTTTACTTGTACTAGGCGCTTCCCCACGCAACGCGTGGGTTGTGGTGTAGTTGGCACTTTGTTGTTTTTTTTTTGGTCTTTTTCGTTTTCTCTTTTGTATTATTTCGTTTTAATTAGGCATATACGGGCTTTGCCGTCACTTTTATTTATAAAATATATGTTTATACCATTTCGTTCTGATGTGTATAATTGTGGCGTTTATTTTTTATGAATTATAAAGATGTTGTTTCTTACTTTTGAGGATCCAATCTTATCATTGACTGATATTGTTTCCAATACATTTATTGTATTATAGATTTTCTAATTAACTGCTTATGTAAACCCTTCATACGTTGATGTTGCAATAATAAGTTATTTTGTTAAAATATCTTCCGTGTAAGTGATTATGTTTGTATGCCCATGTTTTGGTCTAATATCAATAAGATCGTTTCTGTTTTTCTTTAGTTCGCTTTGAAACCAATATTGAGTTAAGCAAATAATAGGTCGAATTATGGTGTTAATAAGTAATATAAATTCTTATGTATATATAGTATATATGTGACTATAAATTTGGCTAACTAAAAAATTATGTAATATTTAAATACAATCTTGAACATATATATATATATTTTTATTTGTAGGAGGAATGTATGAAATTATTGGACAGAAGTTATTTTTGAGTTAAATGACCTTTAATGTCTTTAAAGTGAGTTAAATATTAATAAATTTTTATATGTGTCTTGACTTTTTTAAAAAGGAATACCAAGTGTTTCCTTCCAAATTTGAAGTGATATTGTATTTTAGTTTTCTTATATGATTTTATGAACTTCAATGTAAAAGTTTTTCAAAGTAATAAGTACACTCACTGATTGAATTATAAAATTTGGAGAAATGTTTATTTCATTTAATCATCTGCTCTTTTAAATAAATTAAATAAGTATGTTGTTATTCCTACAAATAGGACAATATATATTATAGTTTAACCATGGAGTTAAGCAATGGAAATGGAACTTGTGATTGCAAGACAAAATGCTTATATGTTACACATTGATCGTTTAAAAATGAATAGGAACATCTAATTCTCAAATAAAGTTGATTGTTTTGTTAAAACCAACATATGTGAATTTAAATTTAACTATGCAAATTTAAAAAATAAATGTGAATAGATTAGAAAGGCAAGAAATATAAAAGAAATATTTTTTATATAAATAAAATAAAAATTGAAAACAATGTTAAATATATATAATACTTTCTACATTAAAATATAGAATCAAACTCTTACCAGTTACAACACATATGAGATATAACAACATTTGATATTGGTAGAAGAGGAGGAGAGAATGTTTACTATAAGATGGTAATCCAAATTAGATAATGGAGATGGATCTTTAAAAAATAGAACAATGTAATATCTATATATATAATAATTTCTAAAATCAAATATAGAATCAAACTCTTACAACACATATGAGATATAACAATATTTGATATTGGTGGGAGAGGAAGAGAGAATGATTACTTATAAGATAATAATCCAAATTAGATAAAGGAGAAAAATGTTTTAAAATAAGAACAATGTAAAATATATATCATGTAGTCTCTTTATTAAAATTTAGCATTAACAATTTACAATGATATTTCATTTTTTTTTACAACCCATACAACAAAAATAAAAAATCAAAAATAACAAAAAAAAAACGAAAAATGATTTGAGGTATTGTAGAAGAGAATGAGAGAATGTGAAAATGAGATAGTAAAAGAATGTCAATATGAGAGAATGATAGATTGAGAGAATGCTTATTTATATGATAAGAAATGATGGAAGTTACATTTAGAACTATGGAGTTACAATAGTAATTTATTGTGTTTGAATAAAATTGAGTGGTAGAATATGATTAATGCATAATTTATTTTATTTTCAGTTATAATTTTATTTTAATGTGTGAGTTAAATGTATTGTGTTTATTGGATCTTAAATATTGTTTAAAGCAATTAGAAAGCAAATAAAAAAATAAAAAAAAATTAGAAAACATTAAATGAAAATCAACCAATAAGGAGAGACCAAAACCTTACTTTTATATATATGATATATTGCTTTAAACTTTGAAATGAGAAATATATTATAAACAATAATTTTACATGAGAAATATATTAATTTAGCCAACCAAAATATGAATATAAGTTTAGCCAACCAAAATAAATAAAAAATATGAAAATTTAACCAAAAATAATTTCTCTTGAAAGATAATAAGTTAGTAGGAGGAATGAATTAATGTACAATTATTGGATAGGAGTTACATTTGAGTTAAATGGAGTTACATGTCTTTAATTATAAATAAATATTTTAATTTTTTATAACCTAAAACAAAAGGAATACCAAGTGGCTGAATCAAAATTCACATGATTTGGTTGTTTGTTGATATAAACTCAACACTTACACATAATATTTCAAAATAAAAAATATTACTTTTTAAGTGACAAACTAAATTAGTTTTCTTATAAAATTATACGAATTCTTCAATCTCAATAATTTTTAAAATCCCAAGGATAACTTATATTTTTTTGGTTTTCACTCATCAATTTAATTTATAGTGCTAGATTTCATACTAATGGTTTCATCTTTAGAGAATTTAGTGAAATTATATTTTTAAAATTATATTTCATTTTTATATTTAAGTTCCAGTTGAATATGTTTTGTTTTTTGGATCATTTTTTATTTTGATTAAAGACACAAAAAAACCAATTGTTTAATTATGTTCTTTTTGTTTTCAAAAACCTCAAATCATAAAAAAATATATATTATATTGATCTCTGCAGATTTATCAATTGGATCACAAAACAAAATAGTCTTTATAAATGGATAAATGGATAATTATATTGATCTTTAAATATTATAAATTATAAAAAAATGATAAATGAATATGTGAGATAACCAGAGACATAATAGATAATTACATATGGATCATTTCAACTTTATGATTTTATTGTGTGGTGAATATTGTAAGGAAGTATGAAAATAATGACTTATAAGATGTTAATATAAAATAGAAAATGGAGATAAACATTTTAAAAGATTAAAATAAATATATAAGATATACATATCATACAAACTCTAAAACTAAGCTTTTACAATGATATTTGATTTGATTTTGTATAACCCATACAACAACAATAACAAAAAAAATACAAAACAAAACAAAACAAAACAAAAAAGAGATTTGAGAGTAGTGGAAGAAGATGAGAGAATGAAAGAATGATAGACTAAGAGAATAAGATAATGAGTATTTATAGGAAGAGAAATGATGAAAAATTGCATTTAGAAAAATGAGAGTTACAATTCGAATTTATTGTTTTGTTTTAATACAATTGATTAATACAACTTAGTGGAGAAATAAAGTTAATGCATAATTTATAGGGAGAAGCTATAAAGATTTCAGTTTTATATTATGTGAGTTAAATGTAAAAATTAATTGTTTTTAAATTTGTGTTTTAATATAATTTTTTTTTTGTTAAAATTGCATTGCCAAGTGGACCAATAAGGAGAGAGTGGAACTCTACTTTTATATATATGATTGCGTTGATTAATAGTTAGGGTGCTTTGGTGATTTTAAGTAGTGCAGTTCTATATTTTTAATCCATTTATCTTGTTTTTTCTGTTGTGTATGGACAGTGGTGGATCTAGGAAATAATTTTACCCGTGGCAAAAATATCAAATTAATATCTATATAATATTTAAAATTTATGTGTTATAAAATATATAATAAAATTAAAATTTGAGAGAAAAAAAGCTGAAAGGTCATGTTTCACACATTTAGTATTAATTTTTAGTGTAATAAAACGATATGGGCTTGTAATACTGATTTTCTAACTAAATGGGCATCTAATATTAATAAAACGAATTGAGTTTTGTCAACATAAAAGCTTAAATTTATGTGTTTATGAGACCTGGGTTTAGAAAAGTAAAGTAGTGGGGATATAAATGTTTTCTTTAACCGAGGCATAAATTGAAAAGGTAATAAATAACACTAACTATTAAAATTTTGACGGTGGCAACTGCCCCATTTTACGCCAACGTGGGTCCGCCCTTGTGTGTGGACATTTATTTCAAAAAAAACTTATCCACAATGCATTCTACGCAGCCACATACATGGAAGCAAACCACGCAGCCACATCTCCTATATACGTCGTCTCTTATCAATGATTACAATCAATAAATAAATTAATATATATATATATACAATACTAATTTCATTTCTTCTTCTCTCTTGCTCCACAGTGTAAACTCTTCTGCCACAAACGTCAAGTTTAAGGTAATTTGTGAATCTCTCTCGCTCTGTCTCTCTCCATATGTTTTTGATTATATTCTCATATATATACAAATATTCTTTTATTTATTAGTAACTGTTTTTTTATAATAATTCACTTTAGGAATTTTTATAATAATTCATTGTTATAGATACACTCTAATATCAAAATATTATGTGAAACTAAAAAGTAGTGCTAGGAAAAATATATAAAGACTCTTCTTTTACTTGTATTGCCTTGATTAATAGTTAGGGTGCTTTGGTAGTTTTAGGTAGTGCAGTTCTATATTTTCAATTCATTTATCTTGTTTTTCTATTGTGTAGTTAATCGTCCACTTGACATGCTATGCTGTTTTTATTTATCTTAACGTTATCAAATATTGACTTTTATATGAACTATATATTGACTTTTATATAAACTATCTCTTTTTGTATAGGAAACAAAATGAGTTTGTGGTATATCATTGTTGCATTCGTATTCTTTGCATCACTCATTGCGAAGAGCACAAAAAAGACAAAGAAAAATCTGCCTCCCGGACCACGTAGACTTCCTATAATTGGTAACTTGTACCAGTTGGGAACGAAACCTCAACGTTCGATGTTCAAATTATCTGAAAAATATTAATAACATATATATATATATATATATATATATATGTATAGAATAAGAAGAGTACTAAGCTTCCTTTTACTTAGTACTTATACCTGTATATATACTCTTGTAAGTGTACACTTCTACGGTTAATGAGAAATCTCTTTTACAATCTTAAAGTGTTAATATGGTATCAGAGCGTAACAAACTTTTTTCTCATTCTTGAAGCTTCGCGAGCTTAATCCATCTTCTTCAATGGCGATATCTTGTTGATTTTTTCTTTTTGAGCTTCGATATCTTCGTTTTCATCTCCGAATTGTTCAATGAGTGCTTCAAATCGACAAATCGTTCTCACTTTCTTCGCGAATCTTCTGTTTTTCTATCTTCAACTTTGTTTTTCCGCGCTTTCATCTTTCTTTCTGTTTTTGATCTTATCTTTTAATTTCTGAGTTTCCCAAGCTCGATTCATGGCTCCATCATCGCCGATTCGTGCTAATTCTACTGATTCGTCAACAGATCTATACAACAATCCTTATTTCTTGCATAGCTCCGATCATGCGGGAATGGCTTTAGCCTCCGATCGTTTAACCACCGGAGCAAACTTTCACTCGTGGCATCGTTCTGTGCGCATGGGACTCAATGTCCGCAATAATCTTGGTTTCATTAATGGTATGGTTCCTAAAACTCTTGAGAATCATCGCGATTATGGATCTTGGTCTCGTTGCAACGATATGGATACGACTTGGCTTATCAACTCTGTTAGCAAGAAAATAGGAGCTAGTTTGTTATACATTCCTACTGCAGAAGGGATTTGGAAAAGTCTGATGAAGAGATTCAAACAAGATAATGCTCCTCGTGTGTATGAGATTGAGCAACAATTAAGTTTGCTTCAGCAAGGTTCAATGGATGTAACTTCTTATTACACTGCCTTGGTTACTCTTTGGGAGGAATACAAGAATTATGTTGAATTGCCTTTGTGTACTTGTGGGAAGTGTGAGTGTAATGCAGCTGGTATCTAGGAGACGTTGCAGCAGCGGAGTCAGGTTACCAAGTTTCTTATGGGGCTTAATGCTTCTTATGAATCAACCAGGCGCCACATCTTGCTGCTTAAACCGATTCCCTCTATTGATGAAGTTTACAATATGGTCACACAGGATGAGCGACAGAAGAATGTCACACCAAAAGCTGATAGTGCTATCTTTCAGACTTCAGATTCTAAGACTGATTCATCAGTCGTCTATCCTCTTCTGAATCAGTCTTCCTCGTTTGATGGATCTTTTGATAATGCAGCTTTTGCTGCAACGCAGAATCACTTCTGACCTCGTCCTTCCAATCGTCCATTGTGTACTCATTGTGGTCAGCTTGGCCATGTTGTTCAGAAGTGTTTCAAACTTCACGGCTATCCTCCAGGTTATATCCTAGGATAGAAGAGTTTCTCATCTGGTTCTCAAACTTCGAGACCATTCAACTCGTTTTCTCAGCCTAGAGGACCTGCTGGATCTTATTCTCAGCCAGCACAGCCGTTTCCTCCATCACAATCTGTTCAGACTAAATCTCAGATTCAACCGATGGCCAATGCTGTTACGACTTATCAAGCAGCTTCTCCTGCGACTAATGCTGTCAATTTGGATCTTACTAAGCTCAATAATGATCAAATCTAGTCTTTGATTCAACAGTATCAGGCTCATGTCACGTCTTCAGAACAACCTGCTCCTTCCCCAAAGCTTTGTTCCATTACAGATCATGGTGTAATGGATCCTCAATCATCTTCTGGTATGTCTAAATTTCCTACTTCTTTTCCTTCTACATCTCTTCGTTATGAGAATTATCAACTTACTTTCCAACATACATGTCTCTCTTCACTTTTTTCGAATTTACCTCCTGGTAGTTGGATAATTGATACAAGAGCCACAAGTCATGTCTGTTCTGATCTGACACTTTTTCATGAAACTACATCAGTCTCTGGGGTTACAGTAACATTACCAAATGATGCTAGAGTGGATATTAGTCATAGTGGCACTGTGCATTTATCATCATCCTTAACATTGCATGAAGTTCTCCATGTTCCATCTTTCAAATTTAACTTGATTTCTGTTAGTTCTTTGTTACGACATAACCAGTATTCTGCTCATTTCTATCCATTGTTTTGCTTTATTCAGGAGTCTATTCAGGGCTTGATGATTGGTAGAGGATATCTGTTTCACAATCTTTACATATACGGCAGAGATCATTAGTTGTCTGCATCGCATTTTTCTGGATCCTTGAAGGTTGATGGAGCTCTGTGGCACCAACGCCTAGGACATCCATCTTCTGACAAGTTAAAGCATGTTCCGGGTACATCATCATTGTCTACTTTGTCCTCTGAGTCTCCTTGTTCTATATGTCATTTAGCTAATAAAAAACGTCTTCCTTTTGAGTCTAGTGGTCATAGGTCTTCTGCTCCCTTTGATCTTATTCACTTAGATGTTTGGGGTCCCTTTGCTATAGAGTCTACAGAAGGTTTTAAATATTTTCTCACCATTGTAGATGATTACAGTCGTGTAACATGGGTTTACCTATTGCATAATAAACGTGAAGTTTCTATCAAATTGCCTTTGTTTCTTAAACTGGTTGAGACTCAGTATCAGACTACTGTTAAGAAAATGCGAACTGGTAATGCTCCAGAACTTGTTTTTGCTGATTTGGTTAGTAAACATGGCATAGTTCATCAATATTCTTGTACTTATACACCACAACAGAATTCTGTTGTTGAACGCAAACATCAACATTTGCTCAATGTAGCTCGATCTCTCTTGTTTCAATCGAATATTCCTTTAGCTTATTGGAGTGACTGTTTACTAACTGCAGTTTTCTTGATTAATAGAACTCCATCTACTGTTTTGAAACATATTACTCCTTATGAACTTCTTACTAAAAAGAAACCGGATTACTCTTTTTTTAAAAACTTTGGTTGTCTTTGTTTTGTTTCCACTTTACAAAAAGATAGGCACAAATTTAGTTCTCGTGCTACTGAATGCGTTTTTCTAGGATACTCTTTTGGTTATAAAGGCTATAAAGTTTTGCATCTTGATACTAATATTGTTTCTGTGTCTCGAAATGTTATTTTTCATGAAACAATTTTCCCTTTTCAAAATGTCAAGCATGCTACTCATGATGTGGACTTGTTTGGTGATGTTATTTTGCCATTATCTGTTCCGATTAATGTTTATGTTCCTGCATTATCTGCACCATCTCATGCATCCACATCTGCTTCGTCACATGCTTCTCCACCCGATACACACTCTAGTGTCATTGTTCCGGTAACAGAGACTGTTACTGCGGATACTGGTGAGGTCTCATTACCAAGTGCCGGACCACAACGGACTACTAAGGCTCCAGGTTACTTATCTGACTATCATCACTCTCTTAACAAAATTTCAACTTCTTCTCCTTTGAAACTCTCTACCACTCCTTACCCACTTTGTTCTGTTTTATCCTATTCTACTATCAATCCTTCCTATCAGTCGTATGTTCTTTCTATAACTCTTGAAACAGAACCCAAATCTTTTAAACAAGCTATACTATCTCTGAAATGGACCAAAGCTATGGATGTGGAATTGGATGCTATGGAGCAGACAGGGACTCTTTCTGTTGTTTCATTGCCACCGGGTAAGAACGTTGTTGGCTGCAAATGGGTTTATACTATTAAGTATAACTCGGATGGCTCTATTGAGCGGTAGAAGGCCTGTCTCGTTGCCAAAGGATATACACAGCAAGAAGGTGTCGACTATATTGATACATTTTCACCTGTTCCTAAACTTGCTAGTGTCAAGCTTGTTTTAGGTTTGGCTGCCAAGAAGGGTTGGAACTTAACTCAGATGGATGTTACTAATGCATTTCTGCATAGTGACTTGGAGGAGGAGATTTACATGAGTTTGCCTGAAGGATATACACCGACATCTGGCGTTCTACCACCAAATCCAGTTTGTAGACTTCACAAGTCTCCTTATGGTTTGAAGCAAGCCTCTCGCCAATGGTACAAATGTTTATCTAAGGCGCTTCTTGATGAGGGGTTTGAACAATCTCCTGCTGATAATACGCTGTTCGTTAAGGAAACTAATGTCTTCTACACTGCAGTGTTAGTTTATGTTGATGATATACTCATTGTCAGCAATAATGATGCGGCTGTTATGAGCATCAAATCGGCTCTTGCTCGACAATTCAAGACTAAGGATCTAGGTCCAGCGTGTTTCTTTCTAGGCTTGGAGATTGCTCGTAACTCAGAAGGAATCTCTGTTTGTCAGAGGAAGTATTGTTTGGACTTACTGGCTGATTCTGGTCTTCTTGGTTGTAAGCCAAGATCAACCCCAATGGACTACAAGAAGGTCTTGACTAAAGGTTCATGTACGCTTCTCTTTGATGGTCGGCCTTATTGGGAACTTGTTGGTCGCCTGTTATATTTGTGCATCACACGCCCCGATATTACATTTGCTGTGAATCGCTTGAGTCAGTACTTGTCTTGTCCAACTGATGTTCACTACAAAGCTGCTCTTCGTATTCTGAAGTATCTCAAGAACAATCCTGGACAAGGTTTATTCTTCTCTGCTCATACGGATATATGTCTCAATGGTTTTTCTGATGCTGATTGGGGAACCTAATTGGAGAGTAGGCTTTCTATCACTGGTATGTGTGTGTTTCTGGGTACTTCTCTTATTTCTTGGAAGTCAAAGAAACATGATGTTTGCAGTAGCAGTAGCACATAAGCAGAGTACAGAAGCATGGCAGTCACCACGAAAGAACTTCTCTGGCTTGATCAGATGTTGAAGGACTTGCATATCAAGGTTGATTGTCCTGCAAAGCTGTTCTGTGACAACAAATCAGCAACGCACATTGCCAATAACCCAGTTTTTGACGAGCGCACCAAACATGTTGAGATTGATTGTCACATCACTCGTGATCGGATTAAGAGTGGTTTTCTGAAGGTTCTACATGTCTCTACTGAAAACCAGCTGGCTGACATCCTCACCAAACTGTTGCAGCCGGCTCCGTTCTACTCTATTCTCAACCGTTTATCAGTTTCAAGCCTCTTCCTTCCACGGGAAGCTTCGGCTTGAGGGGGGTATACTAACATATATATATTGTATAGAATACTTGTATATATACTCTTGTAAGTGTACACTTCTACGGTTAATGAGAAATCTCTTTTACAATCTTAAAGTGTTAATAAATATGGGTCTCTAATGTCTCTAAAAGTTTGGATATGTCTCTGCTGTTGTGGCTTTAACTCCCGATACGGTGAAAGATGTCTTAAATTCGTTTGATGCTGATTGTTGTTCGGGACCTTACATGACATATCCTGCAAGAATTACATACAACTTAAAAGATCTTGCATTTTCTTTCTATAGCAAATATTGGAGAGAAGTACGAAAGATGACGGTTTGTTGAACTCTACACCGCAAAAAGGGTATAATCATTTCAACATATAAGACAAGAAGAAGTTGCCTCTTTTGTCCAATTCATGATACATCTGCTTCATTGGAGAGACCGGTCAACTTGAATCGCAAGTTAGTGAAACTCTCTGGGAGTGTGATTTGTAAAGTTGGATTTGGGATATGTCTAGAAGGAAGCAAACTTGAGAATGCTTATGAGGAAGTCATTTAAGGAACCATGGAGGTGCTAGGGAGCTTCGCAGCAGAGGATTACTTCCAAGTTGTTGGTAAAATCATTGATAGGATCACAGGGTTACACAGCAAATGTGAGAAGGTTTTTTAAGGCAATGGATTCATTTTTTGATCAATCTATACAAAATCACCTAGAGGATCCTAGTATTAAAGATGATATCATTGATTTGCTCCTAAAGATGGAACGGGAGAGACTGGACTTGGAGAATTTCAACTTACCCGAGACCACACCAAAGGAATTCTATTGGTAAGTTATTTTAACCTCTCTTTCAATAAATTTGTTTCTTCACATAAATTTGAAATCTTTTGTATTTAATTATTTCAGAACCTTTTTATTGCTGGAGTAGACACTTCTGGCAATACTGTGACATGGGCGATGACGCATATGATTACAAACCCAAGAGTTCTAAAGAAAGCGCAAGCTGAGGTCAGAGAAGTAATAAAAAACAAAGACAGTATCACAGAAGAAGATATAGAAAGACTCGAGTATTTGAAAATGGTGATCAAAGAAACATTAAGGATAAACCCACTTGTGCCACTACTAATTCCAAGAGAGGCTTCAAAAGATATAAAGATCGGAGGTTATGACATTCCAAAGAAAACATGGATCTATGTCAACATATGGGCTGTTCATAGGAATCCAAACCTTTGGAAAGATCCAGAATCTTTCATCCCAGAGAGGTTTATGGATAGCGAGATTGACTATAAAGGTTTTAAACTTTGAGCTCTTGCCATTTGGTAGCGAAAGGAGAATGTGCCCATGTTTAGGAATGGGTATGGCTTTGGTACATGTGACTCTCATCAATATTCTCTACCGTTTTGATCGCTTCCACAAGGAATGGAGGTAAAAGATGTTGATCTTGAAGAACCATATGGACTTGTGAGTCCTAAGGAAAACTCCGCTTCAGCTTATCCCCATCCTTACCCAATGGACTTGACTTCACTTCACTTTATAGTTTCATCGTTCAAACTAAATAATGTGAAGTTCTTATACCATATTACTGTATCATAAATAATGCAAAGATCTTATACCATAACCATATCAATAAAATGTTTCTTCAATCCGATATCTTGTAGCGTGAAGACAAACCGCTATAAAATAAGAAAACAAAATCTGTATAAATCATTGAAAAATAAAAAACTCAAACCGTTATTTTATAAACTAAACCGGCATATAATTTTGTTTTAACTATAAAATCTAAACCCTGACAACTTCATTTGTAAACCCAAATCGACATATAATTTTTTTTAATTATAAAATATAAACTCTAACCATCTCATTTGTAAACCCAAGCCGACACATATTTTTGTTTTAATTGTAAAAACTAAACCCTAATCACATCACTTGTAAACTCATACTGACACATAATTTTGTTCTAATTATAAAATCTAAATCATAATTCTCATTTATAAACTCAAACCGATATATAACCTCGTTTAATTATAAAATCTAAAGCAAACCAATAATTTTTTTTTTTAGTTAAAGGTATACAGAATTTTGTTCCTTAATTTGTTTACTTTTTAATTTAATTTTGATTAAATTTTAAAATAAAATATTATATAAAAAAAATATAATTGGTAAAAAATTGAAGAGGCGAACAAAAGATTCACCCTAAATATGTCAAAATCAAATCATAGATACAATGACTTTTTTTTTTCGGAGTCTTTACAGAACTTAGGACAACAATACGGGACACTTCTCATTTTCTCCTCAGAATTTAATATGATAGCGCTTGTCACAATCATGCTATCATATTAGTCATCTCCATTTAACCAATTTTCCCTCTCTGGAATTTGGGCCGTCTATAGATACCACCAAGTAATGTAGATTATTGGATATGAAATGTCGTAGAGCCGTGTGGGGTTTAATGTATCAGATTTGAAATCATGGTATTTCAACTATTTCGTAGCATCAACCCATAAATTTCAATCTTTTCGTAGAAAATTCTAATAAGAATTGGGTGGACTTTTCCCGGGGAGAAAAATCCTATTCAAATTTAGATATGTTGAATAAAATTGTGGTGGTTAAAAATAAGTTCATTAAACATATTTGAGGAATAATTTCAGTAGATATTTATTCAGCTTCGCTATAAAATGAACGTATCTTCAAAGCATTCCAATTAGGCACATACATAAAAAGAAGCAAACCACACAGCCACATATCCTAATTCATTTTATCCGTAGAAGCAAACAAATTTTCTCTCTTTCTCTCTCCTTCGACCCACAAACTTTTAAGTTTAAGGTAATTTGTGGATATCTCTCTCCATATGTTTTTTGATTATATTCTCTTATATATAAATTCTAAGATTTAATTGGTGATACACATCAGAACCATTTTTATTTTACATATATAGATTTTACGGTTTCCTAATTTAGTATTCAAGTTATATAATTTATATATTTAGAATATTCTTTATATTTGATACAGTAAAAATATTAGAATTGAACTACAACAAAAATCAATGTAAATTTAAGAAAAAACAACAACATAAGAGCCATATTTCCCCAAATTTTCTTTATACATATATATACATTAATAATTTATACAATTATAAAATTTTAGTATTGAACATGCAATCTTATTATTTTATAGAATTGTTTTGTTGTATTAATGGTATCATTCCAAATGTGAAATGTTTAGAAATACCCCTTTTGGTTTACCTCTTTTCAAAAATTCCACTTTTATCTATCGACTTTCAAAAATAGTTTTTATTAAATTAAAAATTTTATAAAGTTTTATAAGGTTTATAAGGTACTTATGGATAGTAATTACTACTCAAAGACTCAATTCAAATATTTATAAGATTTTATAAATTTTAAAGTTTTTATAAAGTTTTTAAAAAATATTTATACGATATTAATAAAAATATATAAAATTTTACACACATATAATGAACCATAAAAGAGGACATCAGGTACACAGCTCGGAGAGCGCCGGAAGTCCCTACTAGAATCCAGGGACTGTGCCCCTTGAACAGAGGAGAGGTAAATGGGGCAGGTCCCGGTCAGTCTGTGTTAACATCAACACCAATGTGATTCCCATGAGCTTCTGAGCCGAAAGCCCCCGAATCTTCGCCCGCCCGTTTCACTTCCGCGCCGGAGGGAAATGGGATTCGAACCACTTTCTTGTTCCTATTAACAAAATATCCCCTACTCATTGTGCATATTATCTGCATATTCTATATCATATAGTTGTGTATATTTTTTATAAGGTTACACATATTTTGATAAATATCATATATGTGTATAAAGTTTTAGGGATTGGACATTTTTGAAAAGTGGTATTGGAAAAATGTGTTTTTTAAATTCCCCATTACAACTTACTTTTATAGTTTTGTTAGAATTGTTTTGTGATGAAATTTTTTTTACAGTATTTACATAATAAGATAGTGTTCAAAATTACATTAATCTAACTTAGGACCATAACATTTTTTATTAATTTATAGAGATTAGTAGTTTATTAAATATTAATTTATAGAGATTTTACTGTAATTAGGGTGCTTCTGTGGTTTTGGTTAGCGCCGTTTTTTCTTTTGTGGTTAGTCGTCCACTTGACATGCTATCCTATTTATTTTTCTCTAAAGGTTATGAAATATTCAATTAACTATAAACTATTCACTTTTTATAAACTATTCATTTGTGTGTAGGAAGCAAAATGAGTTTTTTGGTGGTATATCATTGTTGCCTTCTTCTTCTTTTTATCTATGTTCATTGTAAAGAACACGAGAGCAAAAAGGAAGAATCTACCTCCCGGACCACCAAGACTTCCTATAATTGGCAACTTGCACCAACTGGGATCAAAACCTCATCGTTCGATGTTCAAATTATCCAAAAAAATATGGACCCCTAATGTCTCTTAAGTTTGGAAGCGTGTCTACTGTTGTGGCATCTACACCAGAGACAGTGAAGGAAGTCTTAAAAACGTTTGATCTAGAATGTTGTTCGCGACGTTATATGACTTATCCTGCAAGAATTACACACGATTATAAAGATCTTGCCTTTTCTTTCTACAACAACTATTGGAGGGAAGTACGAAAGATGACAGTTGTTGAGCTCTACACTGCAAAAAGGGTTAAAATCATTTCAATATATAAGAGAAGAAGAAGTTTCATCCTTTGTCCAATTCCTTAAAGAGTCTGCTTCGTTGGAAAAAAACCAGTTGACTTCAACCAAAAGTTAGTGAAACTCTCTGGGAATGTGATTTGTAAAGTTGCATTTGGGATAACTCTAACAGGGAGCAAACTTGAGAATACTTTTGAGGAAGTCGTTCAAAGAACCATGGAGGTGGTAGGGAGCTTTGCCGCAGCAGATTACTTCCCAGTTGTTGGTAAAATCATCGATAGGATCACAGGATTACATAGCAAATGTGAGAAGGTTTTTAAGGCACTAGATTCATTTTTCGATCAATCTATAAAGCATCACCAAGAAGATGAAAGTATCGATGATGATATCATTGCTTTGCTCCTCAAGATGGAAAGGGGGAGAAACTGTGCTGGGAGAGTTTCAACTAACTCGAAACCACGTCAAAGGAATTATTCTGGTAAGTATTGGGAACCTCTCTATCTGAAAATTGTATCGTTCACATGTTGCCTAAAGTTTAAATATTGTGTCCTCTACTCCTCTTGATTATTACAGAACCTTCTTCTTGCGGGAACAGACACTGCTGCCAATATCGTGACATGGGCGATGACACATTTGATTACTAACCCAAGAGTTCTGAAGAAAGTGCAAGCAGAGATGAGAGAAGTGATCAAAAACAAAGATGATATCACCGAAGATGCTATAGAACGACTCGAGTATTTGAAAATGGTGATCAAAGAAACATTTAGGATAAACCCAGTTGTGCCACTACTAATTCCAAGAGAGGCTTCAAAAGATCTAAAGATTGGAGGTTATGACATTCCAAAGAAAACTTGGATCCATGTCAACGTATGGGCTGTTCATAGGAATCCAGACGTTTGGAAAGATCCGGAAGCTTTCATCCCTGAGAGGTTTATGGATAGCGAGATTGACTATAAAGGTCTAAATTTTGAGTTGTTGGCGTTTGGTAGCGGAAGGAGAGTGTGCCCAGGTATAGGAATGGGTATGACTTTGGTACACTTGGCTCTTATCAATCTTCTTTACCGTTTCGATTGGAAGCTTCCTGAAGGAATGAAGATTGAAGATGTTGATCTTGAAGAATCTTATGGACTTGTTAGTCCTAAGAAAATTCCACTTGAGCTTGTCCCCATCCTTACCCAATGGACTTGACTTCACTTCACTTTTTAATTTCATAGTTCAAAATAAATAATGTGAAGATCTTATACCAATATTACCATATCATAAATAATGTGAAGATATTATACCAATATTACCATATATCAATAAAATGTTTGTTCAATCCGAGATCTTGTAGCGTAAATAGAACTTCTTCGGGACCATTACTACTGAATCAAATGACAGAAACAAAAAGGTCGTGTATAAAATTTAACTAAAACAAGAGCTCAGCACTCACAGTTGGATGACGACATTGTCTTCTCCTTTCGCCTCTACTGCATCGGTTTTAAAGAATTAACATTCTCCGAACTCCGAAGTACCTTCTTGTCTGCTTCCGGAATCTTCTCTTCCTTTGATCTCACCTGCCTGCCTGCCTCACCTTTGTCTCGTTTAGGCCGGGCCTGCAATTAGCTCAGCCGACAGAACACAGTTGCAAAAGAAACCTAACTTATGAGCTTTTACTGTAACAGAAGTAAAAGTCAGTATTCTGTTCGTAGCTTCTTACCGAAGCGAGCAAGACGGTTTAACCCCAACTAGGGAAGGGATATCAACAATTCCACTAATTACCAAACAAAACCTAACTTTCGCCAGTAATGTCTCCACACTTTTAAGTTTTATCCCATGCACACCCAACGTGTTTTAATTTTTTTTAAAAAATATGTGAATATTCATTAAACTTGAAGTTTTCAGAAAATTACAAAAAGCTTGATACTTAACTCGTCCATTGCCAAAAAAGATAAAAACAAGGAAGGAATTTGAATGTCAAATTTTAACCAAATCAATAGCAGGTCTTTAAAATTCTTTCTCTTCTTGTTTGCCAAAATGGCGTCCCTGATTTGTCTATCCAGCCCCTTGAACAGGGTTTGGACAGCTGTAGCAATGTTGTTGTGATATTTGGTGTTTCGTTCCCTCCATATAGCATAGAGAGTGTCTTGGGCAGAGCAAGTCGACGCAAGCATCTCGGCGCTATATGATCGTTGACGTCCATCCAGGATGTAAAAGCTTCCCAAGTGTGAAATGAGGAAACGCCTGCATCCTAATCGCCTTGTCACTTCAACCTAAAGCTCCTCACTAACCTCACAACGGAGGAACAGGTGTTCTCTTGTTTCCAGATACATACCACAAAGACAACAGTTAGGATCAGTATTCAGACCCCACCTAACCAATCTTGCCCTTGTTGGTAGTCGATCTTGGTGCATTAGCCACAACATGAAAGCTTGTGGAGGGATTCCTCCCTTTGAGCCAAACTTGAGCAGTCCACGAAGGCAGGATCTTGTCTTGGCCTTAAGATATCCCACGTCTTTTTTGTGGAGAATTTTGTAAGTTCCTCTGTACCACACATCCAGAAATACTCATCAGACTCATGAGTGGGAAGAGGCGAACTTACAGTTGTGAGGAAAAAATATGGAGATCCTCCGCCTGGGGTGACCTTGCTGGACGGAGTTTCCAGCCCGTAGGCAACGATGCCTGAGCAACTTTCCCATGGATTGGGGATGCTTGTTTGAGCGGGTCCTGTAGGACCTAAATACGTAATTAATAGTCCATGAGTCATGCCAGAAACTAATTTGCTGCCCATTACCCAATCTTACTTTAATTCTAAAAATTAATTTAACTTATTATTGTAATTTTGTAAAACAGAGTAAAAATAAAATGTATTCAAAAATATATTTTTGAAAAGGGATATTTTTAAGAGGATATTTCTAACGAATTCTCAATAATTTTAGTCAGCTATTTGATATATAGTTTTAGTCAGCTATTTGATAGAGTTTTAGTCAGACAATTTTCAATATCACAACTCATATTAATCTATATATATCTTTTTGAACTACATTTTGGATTCTACCCTTTTATTTGTACTATTTAAAAAATTATTTACAAATTTAATCCCTAAATATTTTTCAAAAATAGTATTACTTCAGATTTTGTTTATTAAATATTTTACATTCCATTCCAACTAACAAAAAATTACAGTTAAAATTAATATGGAAACATAAACTATGATATATTTAACCACACTTTCTATTGTGTTTTGAAGATATTATATCTCCGAATCATTTGCAAACAAAGAAAACAACAATTTGATTCCCATTTTGTTTTCTAATACCTGTGAGCTTTGATTTTTAACGTAAGAAGAACTTCCATTCACATTAATTTAATTCTTATAATTAATATATATAAACTTGATAAAATTTTAAAGTATTACGAATAAGTAAAATTTAAAAGTTTAAAATACTATATAATATGGTTATATAGTAGATGAGTTATAAAGATGATGTTCATATATTTTACCATGTTTTCCCTTAGTTTATTCACATCTTTTGCATCTTTTTGCTAGCCATTTTCACCATGATTGAATAGCTTTAGGACTAATCATGCATTAGAGTTTAGTTGCATTGCATTTGCATCTTTTCATGCATAATCAGGTGATTTTGGAGCTTAAGGAGCATGGAAGCAATGCTAAGGAGAAGTGAAGCAATCATGAAGGGAAAGCAAGAGAGTTAAGGCTGAAGAACCAAGGTCCAGAGTCCAACTCGATCGCACACTCGACCAGACACTCGACCGTGTGCTGAGGAGAACTCGACCGAGTGGATGATGCATGAGAGAAGCCAGCTCGACCTGCCACTCGACCGAGCACGGGTCGAGTTGACCGAGCCGTTGACTATTTTGTCTTTTAGTATTTTAAGGGCTTCCACTCCCTTTCCTATATAAAGCCTTGTACCTGCAGTCACCAAAAGAGTCCAGCTTTTTAGATATTCTCTAAACCTAGTTTTTACCTTTTTGGGAATTATTCCTTTTGCACTTTTATTTTTCTTAGATCTTGTACTTGTTTTTAAGGAGGGAAAAGACTAAATTCTTCAATATTGTTGGTTCCATAACTTTCTTAATATTGAGAATTCGAGTTTGATTCTTTCTCCAATATTATAGATCTTTGTTTCATCTTTCTAATGATGCAAGTTTCGTATTTTTTTTGGGTTTTTGACTTTGTTCATCATGTGTTCTTGTGAGTAGTTCTCTAGGATCTTGAGGATGGGTTAGGCTGGATTGATCTTGTCGTTTGTTTGATTTGGTCAAGCTTGATTGTTGTAGATCTCTTCTAGGCTAGATGTTCTTAATGCTGATCCTATATCTGAGAATGTAGGGTTTGATTTTAAGCATCTTAGCATCACACCAATGTTTAAGAAGCATAGATAAGGCTAGATCTAGAGCTTACCATTAGGATTGCTAAGAGATTAGAGGTCTTGTTTGGTTTGAGATGTATTGCTTAATGCCTGCTTGTGTAGACTCTTTACTATGTGAGAACAAGTCTAGAGATGCATAAGTTTGATTGTTTCTTGCCATGAGAGTGGATGAAACTTGTCTTAGATTTATATGTCTAGAGATTGGCTCATAGTTTGCTTGAGATTTGTTGACCAAGTTAGATAACCACAATGATTAGTTCAGCCCATGAATCCCTCCTCAGGCCCTTCTTTGTTTATTAATTTTTAAGTCTTAATCCTGTTGCTTGCTTGTTGTTTGATTCGTTTTTGCATTTCTCTGTTTTTATTGTGTTGCTCTGTTTTTTGCGTTTAGTCCAGCTCGACCCTGCACTCGATCTACACTCGATCGAGTGCTTGCTCGAGTTCTTCCCCAGAACATTGGTTTATGATTTGTAGTTGTCCTGTCTTATCTCTAGTCTCATTCTATTTGCATTTCTGTTGCATTTACTTATTGTCCTGTTCATTATTGTCTTGCATTAGTTTATTTATTGTAGTTTCTATTTCTGTTCTAGCTTCATATAAGTCATAATCATTCTGTTCCATTTACATTTAGCATCTAGTTCTTGTAGTTTACTTTCTGCATTTTGCATTTTCATCATAGGATTGTTAGTGACAAACAACCCTTACATTTGGCTTGACTTAGTCTCATATGCATGTCTTAATCGTTCACAAACACTCAGATAGGATTGACACCTCTTATACTGCAACTGCATAAGGGGAATTGAAACACCTTACCATCCATTCATTCATAACTCACCATTAAATATATTCATCATAAATCACCCACACATACAAACCTTGTTTCAATTTGGCGCCGTTGCCCATTTGAGTGTGTTTTTTTGTGACATTTAGGATCCATATTAGTCTAAGATTAAGTTCGTTTATACACTTGTGAAGTTGCTGGATTCGAATCTTCTGTTGCTGGGTTGTCTTGAGTTTCAGGTACCCATTCGACCAACCACTCGACCACCACTCGACCGAGCAGTGATCGAGCACCTGATCTAGTCAGAAGCCATCTCTATTTCGACACCACTTCCCAGTCGCCTTAACCGCCTACACGAGCCTGAGCTCAACTGTGTACCTGTTCGAGTCTGTACTCGTGTCTGTTGATGCACACAAGGTCTAAGGGGAAAGACAATCTTCAAAAGCCTCTTGACAACATCCATAGGCTGCAAAAGGGTTTGGGAAATCATAGAAGAAGAGTAGTTCAAGTTCAGCAAGAGGATCAAGTCATCATGGAGCAACAAGCTAACCATGAGCAGAGACCTAGGCACATTGGTGCTGGAGATGCACCCAACACACACAACCAAAGAGCTGGTATTGTGCCTCCTACAGTTCCTAATAATAATTTTGAGATCAAGAGTGGATTGATCTCCATGATTCAAGCCAACAAGTTCCATGGGTTGCCAATGGAGGATCCACTAGATCACCTTGATGAGTTTGACAGAATCTGTGGTCTTACCAAGATTAATGGAGTGAGTGAAGATGGATTCAAGTTGAGGCTCTTCCCATTCTCACTTGGAGACAATGCACACCTTTGGGAGGAAGACTCTTCCTACTGGAGCAATAACCACATGGGATGCTTGCAAGAAGGCTTTCTTAGCAAAATTCTTCTCAAATGCAAGGACGGCTAGATTGAGGAATGAAATTTCTGGGTTTGCTCAAAGAAACAATGAAAGCTTTTGTGAAGCTTGGGAGAGGTTCAAAGGATTTCAGACTCAGTGTCCTCACCATGGCTTCAGCAATGAGTCCCTACTTAGCACATTGTATAGAGGAGTGCTTCCCAAGATCATGATGCTTCTTGACACAGCCTCTAATGGCAACTTCCTTAACAAGAATGTGGAAGAAGGCTGGGAATTAGTTGAGAATCTTGCTCAGTCAGATGGCAAATATAATGAGGACTATGACAGAACCATAAGGTCATCATCAACTGATCAAGAGGACAAGTACAAGAAGGACTTGAAGATGGTCAATGAGAAGCTTGACAAGATCCTTCTTAGCCAACAAAAGTCTATTCACTTCATTTCACTTCATTGGTGAAGAAGAGGTTCCAGTTCAAGAGGGGGAGACTGAATTTGCTGAGCTCTGTTACATGCAAAACCAGGGTGGATTCAAAGGCTACAACCAAGGAGGGTTCAAGAACAACAACCTCTCCTATAGGAGAACCAATGTAGCTAATCCACAAGACCAAGTGTATCCACCTCAACAGCCTCAACAACAACAAAACTATGTCCCCAAACAACAACATCAAGTGTTCCAGCCTCAGTTGTGTCCCCCACCAGGGTTTCAGACTAACCAAGGCCAAGAACAAGACTTAAGAGCTATGATGCAACAGTTGTTGATTGGGCAAACACAAGGAAAGATTGAGGAAGCCAAACAGTTTGCTGAGTTGAATCAAAGGCTCACATCCCAGTATAATGACCTTAACATGAAGTTTGAAGGTCTCAACTCAAGAGTGAAGTATATGGAGAGCAACATTGCCTCTACTTCTGCTCCTAAACCCAACCAACTCCCTGGAAAAGCTGTTCAAAATCCAAGGGAGTTCACTGCAAAAGCCATCCATATCTCTGATGAGGAAGTCACTGAGGACAGTGATGTTCAAGATGGGGAGGATTGGTCAAATATTGAAGCTTTGAGTGAAGTTTGTGCAGAGAAATCTGAATTCGACATTGCACTCGACCAGGTACTCGAGCTAGCACTCGACCGAGTGCCTAATCGAGTGGTCGATCGAGCTGAAGGATCAGGAGCTGTTAAACCTGCTAAGTACATTCCTCCTGCTTACAAACCACCTCTACCATTCCCAGTATGTTTCAAAGCACAAAGGATCAAGGAATTAAGGGAAATAATTGAGAAAAAGGAGATGTTGGCTAAGCAACAAAAGGATGAGGAAGCTTTGAAGGAAGAAGCTGTGGTTGAGAAACAAAAGGAAGTGATGGCTATACAAGAGATCATCATTGCTTATCAAGAAGAGGAGAGATGACCTGCCTTGGAACAGTATGAACCTTATCCTCTCTATAAAGATTTTTTGCTTGATATGTCAAAGAAGAAGGATCAAGCTCAAGATGAGAAGGATCTTGAGAACCTTGGAGGAGTGATCATCCCAATTAAGCTTAAGGATCCAGGACCATTCTATCTGCCTTGCACAATCAGTTACCTCCACTACAACCAATGCCTTTGTGATTTGGGAGCTTCAACTAGTGTGATGTCATACTCCATAGCTCAAAAGCTTGGGAGAACTGATTTCAAATCCACCAACCTCCATGTATGCCTAGCTGATGGGTCAAACAGAGAAGTAGTTGGAAGGTTGGAGAATGTCCCACTCAAGATAGGGAAGGCAAGGGTTCATACAGATTTTGTGGTCTTAGAGATGGACAAGGAACCTGAAGATCCAATCATCCTTGGGAGGCCATTCTTAGCCATTGTTGGAGCAGTCATTGATGTCAAGGAAGGTCTTGTGACCTTGAATATTGCAGAGGGTATAGTTATGAAGTTCAACATCTATAACCCAACCAACCTTCCTACCATAGATGATAAGCCTTTTACTATCAAGGACAAAGGTGGTCAAGAGGTCTTAAGTGATAAAGCAACTCCAAAGGCTGAGCTCTCACTTCAAGAGGATTCAGTGGAGAAGCTTAAGAGGTCAGTTCAAGAGCTGACTAGTATGGTTGAGGATCTCCAAGTTAAGCTGAACAAGAGGTCTTTGAAGAAAGCAAGACCAAGGCTCAAAATTAAGAAGAAATATGGTTTGTGTGCTAAGGGTGAGGTGATCAAGGATCAACTTCACA